>NC_091955.1:7028534-7254389 GCF_031021105.1 Erythrolamprus reginae | reverse complement strand
TGCCCCCTGCCTTTTATCCACAGAGCTGGGATGGAGCTTTGCTAGCAGCAGTGGCTCTTCTGTCCCAAGGACCAGCCCATAGATTTCCACTGCTCTCCTCTCCTCTGCCTTCTGTGCATCCCTGCGTCAGGCACAGGACCCAGCTGTTCCTCCTCTTCCTCATCAGCCACCTCCAGACCTGGGGAACTGTTGACTCTCCATCTGAGGGCTGATTGATGGCCCAGGCTCCATCTCTGTCTCTGTTTCTCTCTCTCTCTGCCTTGCAGGCTCTTCCATTGTTACTCTTTGCGAAGAATGTTTTCCAAGCCCTAAGTCTTTGCAGGGTTTTTTCATTGCACTAACTTTGCTTGGTGACCATACGACCTACAGATCATTTCACTTCGAGCACTTTTGGCCATTAAATGAGGACTACCAGTATCTTGGTCGTAGCAGCCAAGTTGAAAGCGCACTCCTTTGTACATGCAATATCAGCACAGCCACAAAACTGCACACCATTATGACTTTTATTGGCTATTTTTGAACCCCCTGTGGATATTGAACATTGCCACATTCATCGCAGAAAGCAATGATTTTTAATGGAGTTTTATTTGATGAGTGGCGAAAAGAATATGACCGCGTTTTAAATTAAATTTTATTTGCTCTCTCAGACGAGCTTTCTAGATGTTGCTGGTGAAATATTTGTTATGCTAGTTCATGGCCAAAGGGTCTGCTTTAATATAATGTGGTTTCATTAAAAGTCATATTGTTTATCCAGAAGCTAATGCTGTCAGTATCTATTGATTCATAGCAAAGATAATTATGTATTTTTGGTAGCAAGTCAAGAAACATTAAAGGGGCTGTTACTTCTTAGGACGTCAAAGCAAAGATATGACAACGTGTTTGGTATTTGTCAGAATATACACTGATAGGCAAAGAACAGGAATAAATTTTAAAAAGCAAAATTATGATTTTGGAAGAGAAACTGCTTGGTGAAGTTACACCCCATGTCCAGTCAACGAAGCAGTGGAAGTGATGTGCCGGTGCCTGGAGGCTGTTGGGGCCTGGATGGGTGTCAACAGACTCAAACTCAACCCGGATAAGACGGAGTGGCTGTGGGTTCTGCCTCCCAAGGACAATTCCATCTGTCCGTCCATAACCCTGGGGGGGGGGGGAAATTATTGACCCCCTCAGAGAGGGTCCGCAACTTGGGCGTCCTCCTCGATCCACAGTTCACATTAGAGAAACACCTTTCAGCTGTGGCGAGGGGGGCATTTGCCCAGGTTCGCTTGGTGCACCAGTTGCGGCCCTATCTGGACCGGGACTCACTGTTCACAGTCACTCATGCCCTCATCACCTCGAGGCTCGACTACTGTAATGCTCTCTACATGGGGCTACCTTTGAAAAGTGTTCGGAAACTTCAGATCATGCAGAATGCAGCTGAGAGAGCAGTCATGGGCTTCCCTAAATATGCCAATGTCACACCAACACTCCACAGTCTGCATTGGTTGCCAATCAATTTCCGGTCACAATTCAAAGTGTTGGTTATGACCTATAAAGCCCTTCATGGCATCGGACCAGAATATCTCCGGGACCGCCTTCTGCCGCACAAATCCCAGCGACTGGTTAGGTCCCACAGAGTTGGCCTTCTCTGGGTCCTGTCGACTAAGCAATGCCATCTGGCGGGACCCAGGAGAAGAGCCTTCTCTGTGGCGGCCCCGACCCTCTGGACCCAGCTCCCCCCAGATATCAGAGTTGCCCCCACCCTCCTTGCCTTTCGCAAGCTCCTTAAAACCCACCTCTGTCGTCAGGCATGGGGGAATTGAAATTTCCCTTCCCCCTAGGCTTATAGAATTTATACATGGTATGCTTGTATGCATGATTGGTTCTTTAAATTGGGGGTTTTTAGATTATTTTTAATATTAGATTTGTTCACATTGTCTTTTTTATTGTTGTTAGCCGCCCCGAGTCTTCGGAGAGGGGCGGCATACAAATCTAATAAATACAAATACAAATACAAGCAACAAATTTGCTATCACGCTGATTACTCATGAAATGTAAACTTGCATTAGCAATTGCACTTTGTATTTATATACCGCTTTAACAACCTTCTAAGCAGTTTACAGAGTCAGCCTATTGCCCCCAACAATCTGGGTCCCCATTTTACCCACCTCGGAAGGCTGAGTCAACCTTGAGCCAGTCAGGATCAAACACTAGGCTGGGGGGAGTTAGCCTGCAATACGGCATTTTAAACATTTTGCCCCCAGGAAGGAGAATAAGAAAGGGAATGAGGAAGGAAGGAAGGAGAATAAGAAAGCGAATGAGGAAGGAAGAAAGGAAGGAAGGAAGGAAGGAAGGAAGGAAGGAAGGAAGGAAGGAAGGAAGGAAGGTGTTCTGCCGGCGTGTTTCAACCGCCTGTAATTACAGGGTAATTAGTCCAGGAAGACACACACCACACGATAAAAGGAAAACCCAAAAGTTTTGATAAACAGAAAAACAGAAACAGCTCCCTTTTTAAATGTCAAAGGGATTTTCTGGTACACACAAGGCACAGGTTAAATGCAGTCCAATTGCTCACCCAATAGCTGGGAAATTGAGTCCAATTCTAAAGTCCAGAGAGTCCACACACAATCTTGAACAGCACAAAAACCACGATGTTGACGAAACAATGAATCAGATAAACTGCCATGAGGCTAAAACCCCAGGTTGCACTTTTATCTGTAGCACTAATTACAGCAGCCCCACCCAACCACAGGTGGCCTCATTTTCTCTTGTAATAATCCTTCAGTTGTTGTCTCCTATGCATCACTCTACGCATGCGTGGATGTGTCATTAATTCTTGTTCAGAATCCAAGGATGATACAGATGATTGATCTCCTCCTGGGCTGTCTGCCAAACTCCCCTCTTCCCTGTCACTCACGCTTCCTTGGTCAGAGGAGGCTTCATCGGCAGATTCCATTGGGAGCAAAACAGGCCTGCGGCATGTGGATGTTTCCCCCACATCCACCTGCACATTCCTTGGGGCAGGAGCTGGTCCAGAGCTAACCACAACAGAAGGAAGGAAGGAAGGAATAGCAATAGAACTTAGATTTATATAACAGTTCACAGTGCTTCATAGCCCTGACTCAGCCTTCCATCCTTCTGAGATCGATAAATGAGGACCCAAATTATTGCGGGCAATAGGCTGAGTGTGTAAACTGCTTAGAGGGGGCTGTGAAGCACTGTGAAGTGGTATATAAGTTTAAGTGCTATTCCTTTCTTATTCTCCTTCCTGGTGGCACCTTGGTTAGAATGCAGCATTGCAGGCGGACTCTGCCCACTGCCAGCAGTTTGATCTTGACCAGGCTCAAAGTTGACTCAGCCTTGCTATCTTTCTGAGATCGGTAAATGGGAACCCAGATTGTTGGAGACAATAGGCTGATTGTGTAAACTGCCTAGAGAGGGTTGTGTATCACTGTGAATTGATATACAGTGTTCCCTCGATTTTCGCGGGTTCGAACTTCGCGAAAAGTCTATACCTCGGTTTTACAAAAATATTAATTAAAAAAATACTTCGCTGTTTTCCCCCCTATACCATGTTTTTTCCCGCCTGTTGATGTCGTATGTCATCGCTAAACTTTCGTCCGCCTTTAATAAATATTTTTAAAAATAAACTTTAATAAATAAACATGTTGAGTAATGATCTAAATGGTTGCTAAGGGAATGGGAAATTGTAATTTAGGGGTTTAAAGTGTTAAGGGAAGGCTTGTGATACTGTTCATAGCCAAAAATATTGTACAGTGTTCCCTCAATTTTCGCGGGGGATGCGTTCCGAGACCGCCTGCGAAAGTCGAATTTCCGCGAAGTAGAGATGTGGAAGTAAATACACTATTTTTGGCTATGAACAGTATCACAAGCCTTCCCATAACACTTTAAACCCCTAAAGTGCAATTTCCCATTCCCTTAGCAACCATTTAGATCATTATTCACCATGTTTATTTATTAAAGTTTATTTTAAAAAAATTATTAAAGGCGGACGAAAGTTTGGCGATGACATATGACGTCATCAGGTGGGAAAAAACGTGGTATAGGGGGAAAAAAACACCCGAAGTATTTTTAAATTAATATTTTTGAAAAACCGTGGTGTAGACTTTTCGCGAAGTTTGAACCCGCGAAAATCGAGGGAGCACTGTATTTACTTCTGCATCTCTACTTCGCGGAAATTCGACTTTCGCGGGTGGTCTCAGAACGCATCCCCCGCGAAAGTCGAGGGAACACTGTATAAATCAAAGGGCTATTGCTACAGACACGGCTGCTTTAAAGCATTGCAGAGAAACATTTCTTTCATGCCTCTGCATCTTTCCAAAAACACCTTTTTGCAATTGAATAAGACACACTTGCATCCCCTTGAATCAGGACCCTACCTTATCGCTCCCAAATTTGACAAGTTCCCAAGGAAAGGACCGCCAATTCCTTTCTAAAGGGGCTTTTTGACAGGCAGTGAAAATGCTTTTGTTCCACTGTAATTGACTGTGTAAGTTTTCCAATGCCACTTGTGTACGTCGTTTTTGTCTATGCCATCATCTGTTCTGTTTAATTTCATTATTTAATTCTCCTGCTTTGGCGTCCCGTTGCCCAGAGTCCCAAGACGAGAGGCAATGGGCAAATATTGTAATAATAACTATTGTAAACAAATCCTGCAGGATCTGTGGTTGGTATATTATTACAAAAGCCATTTCCAATGTGCGCTTTCGTGCTAATAGGGCAAGCCAATTGTAAATGAATAGGCTTTGTGAGCCAGTGTATAGTTCTTTTGCAAAACCCTCAATATTCCTGCTTATTCTTCGATCCCAAAGTAGCAATTAGGCACATTGGCATCTACATATGAAGCTCTTACAATTGGTCTATTGTGGGCTGAATATAGAATGCCCCATTCTGTAGCATCGATGGCATGTCCAATATTCTATTTATCTGCTCCTAGACATGCAAATACAGTGGTACCTCTACTTAAGAACTTAATTCGTTCCTCTACTTAAGAACTTAATTCGTTCCTCTACTTAAGAACTTAATTCGTTCCTCTACTTTAAGAACTTAATTTGTTCCTCTACTTAAGAATTTAATTCGTTCCTCTACTTAAGAACTTAATTCGCTCCTCTACTTAAGAACTTAATTCGTTCCTCTACTTAAGAACTTAATTCGTTCCTCTACTTAAGAACTTAATTCGTTCCTCTACTTAAGAACTTAATTCGTTCCTCTACTTTAAGAACTTAATTTGTTCCTCTACTTAAGAACTTAATTCGTTCCTCTACTTAAGAACTTAATTCGTTCCTCTACTTAAGAACTTAATTCATTCCTCTACTTAAGAATTTAATTCGTTCCTCTACTTAAGAACTCAATTTGTTCCTCTACTTAAGAACTTAATTCGTTCCTCTACTTAAGAACTTAATTCGTTCCCCTACTTTAAGAGCTTAATTCATTCCGTGACCTGGTTCTTAAGTAGAAAAGTTTGTAAGGAGAAGCAATTTTTCCCATATGAATCAATGCAAAAGCAAATAATGTGTGTAAACCCTTTGGGAAAGAAATTAAAGTTCAGCATTTGGGTGGAAGGAGGAGGAAGAAGAAGAGGAGAAGGACAGTCGCTGCCCAGAGCGAAGGGAGCATTTCTTTTCTTTGGGCACTGGCAGAGGTTCATTCCCTCTCCAAGCGCCCAGAGAAAGGAAAATGCTTTGTTCGCTCTGGACTGCCAAAACCTCCTTAAGCGCCACCGAAAGGCTCCTCTGGCAGCCCAGAAAAGCCCGAGATGGCCGGGATTAAAGGGGGAATGGCAGGAAACTGGCCGGGCCTTCGTGCCGCTCTCAAATTTCCTGGGAAACTTTTCCGGGCTCGGGTTCTTAAGTAGAAAATGGTTCTTAAGAAGAGGCAAAAAATCCTGAACACCCGGTTCTTATCTAGAAAAGTTCTTAAGTAGAGGCGTTCTTAAGCAGAGGTACCACTATATCATATTTAGGTATTAAAATATTTAGGCAAGTTCTAAACCTGTCATTACAGTGAATGAGAGAATGTCATATTTTCTTTTTCAACATCTCCTTCTTACGATTCCAATAGAGCGGGGCTGTCACACTCAAGGCCCGTGGGCCAGATCTGGCCCGTGCAGGCGAGGGCTCCACTTAACGGATGCTACCGGTATGCCCTCCGATATCGTCGAGGGAGCATTCATGTCCGGTGGGTGTGTGCACGCCCGCCTGCACTAGATTTCACTTCTGTGCAAAATCTTGGTTGAGGAAACTTTCGCATGTGAGATTTGGGCCGATTTTCTGTGATTTCTTTGCATCCGCACATGCGCAGGAGCAAAAAAGGCCAAGAAATGTCAAAATCTCATGCAAGGGTGTCCTCGTGCAAGATTTCACTTCCTGCCCCTGCTTAGAAATAGAAATTAAAAAAAAATAAAAAAAAATAAAAAATAAAATAATAATAATAATTTATTAGATTTGTATGCCACCCCTCTCCGAGAACTCGGGGCAGCTCACAACAATAATAAAGTACAAATCCAATATCTAAAAACATCTGAAAAAAATTGTTAGGTTGGAAAATATTCATCTCGATCCCTAACTTTTTCATTCTAAAATGTTATTCAGAGATTCCAGGGCAGTGAATGTTTTTAATATCAACATAATCAAAACGTTTAAATATGTTAAAGAGTTAAATAAGGTTCAGGAGGGAAGTATTTTTAATAGGGAAGTGAACACAAGAACAAGTGGGCACAATCTGAGGTTAGTTGGGGGAAAGATCAGAAGCAACGTGAGAAAATATTATTTGACTGAAAGAGTAGTAGATGCTTGGAACAAACTTCCAGCAGACATGGTTGGTAAATCCACAGTAACTGAATTTAAACATGGCTGGGATAAACATATATCCATCCTAAGATAAAATGCAGGAAATAGTATAAGGGCAGATGAGATGGACCATGAGGTCTTTTTCTGCGGCCAATCTTCTAACTGTCCACTTAGGAAGCAACACTGATTGACAATCAATTTCACCTGCTGATGTGCTTTGTACAGAACAAAGTATTCAATGAGAATATTTCATTCATTCAGATCTAGGATGTGTTCTTTGAGTGTTCCCTTTATTTTTTTGAGCAGTATGTTTATCTTGAACACTAGTATGATATAACTCTGGACATTAATTAATTTACTGTATTTTTTGCCTTATCTCTTACAATGGTGATGGAAATTAAGTTAGTTCCATGATGGAACTTAGTTCTTGGAGCAGAACAAATAATAGACACTCCATCTTCAAATTATATGGTTCATACAATTTGAAATAGTATAAGGGCAAACTAGAGGGACCATGAGGTCTTTTTCTGCCGTCAATCTTCTATGTTTCTATGTTTATACTTCAAAGGATTTTTAAAAATCATATTAAACCGAACTTAGCAAAGTTATTACAATTTTCACTCAGCGTCCTTATAACTGATTCAGAAAGTAGATTGTAGTGGGGGAATTTACCCAGTGAAAGTCTGAACACTGCTGACCTACCGTCACTTTGGAACCTATTCGCAATTTAATTAACTGTTAACAGATTCTTCCAGCTTATGACGCGATGCAGATATTTTATCTCCTGTTAATTAGTAATTATGCGCTGGCAAAAAAACCCAGGACTTTCTTTCCAATTATTCCAGGACTCTTTGATTATTTAAACTTGGTTTAATTAGCAGTAGAGACCTGGTACATGTTCTGGGTAAATTGTGTTTGATAATAATCCCTATTAAAATATACATGGAGGTTGTTGACTTGTAACTGAAAAAGTGGCAGTTCAAATTGTATCAGATACAAGCACCAGGCAAACGAGGGGACCTATTAAAATTTCCCCCAACTGCTGTAATGAGAAAAGCCTAGGGTCATTTTTCTTCCCCACTTGACCATCTGTTTGATTTCTGGCATGGGTCCTTGGTGGGAACAGAGGCTCCTAAAGCCCATTTGCTTTGCCGCAAAGTAAGCCAGGGAAGTGGAGCAATTTCAATCATTTATAGAGAAACGGTGTTGAAAATGCAGCGTGGCGCAGTCTAAACTTTTAATTTAATTTAATGGATTTATTTATTTCATCAAGCATGTACCAGGGTCGCCCAGAAAAGAATGCACCACTTTTTTTTCTCAGCCTACAGTAATGGTACGAATATGAAACGTTATATTATACAGTGGTGCCTCTACCTAAGAACACCTCTACTTAAGAACTTTTCTAGATAATAACCGGGTGTTCAAGGGTTTTTTTTGCCTCTTCTTAAGAACCATTTTCTACTTAAGAACCCGAGCAGCAATCACAAAGAGTAAAATTAGAAAACATTGAAGATGCTAGAGACTTTTATGAAACAAGTGGTATACGCAAATTTGAGCAACCAATAAAGGAAGTATCTGCAAGGAAAGAAGATGAGTCGGGCGACACCAGACAGGGGAAGGAGGAAGACTCAGGTGCAAGAAGAAAACAACCTCAGCGCGAATCTAACGATACCAAGAAATACTACAAATAAATATGTCGGAAGATATGAAAATATTTTCTGTAAACATAAATGGACTAAATGAACCAAGAAAAAGAAATCAAATATTTTCTAAACAAAGAACCCGAGCCTGGAAAAATTTCCCAGGAAATTTGAGAGCAGCACGAAGGCCCGGTCAGTTTCCTGCCGTTCCCTCTGGGTTTCTCTCTTGTGCGCGGTGTATGGGAGGCACGTGCTCCTCTCACTGCCTCTGAGTCCCTCTTTTTTTTTTTAAGCCTTAAAGTTTTGGATTTTTTTGATTCCCTCCTCTCTCCTTCTTCCTTCGGCAGCGACTGTCCTCCTCCTCTTCTTCCTCCTCCTCCTCCCACCCAAATTCCGAGCTTTTATTTCTTTCCTAATGGGTTTGCATGCATTATTTGCTTTTACACTGATTCCTAGGGGAAAAATTTGCTTCTACTTACAAGCTTTTTTTACTTAAGAACCTGGTCACGGAACGAATTAAGTTCTTAAGTAGAGGTACCAGTGTACATTATTTGAATTGTCAGGAGTGCGTGTGTAAATTTTGCATTTCCTCAGACAGATAGCGTGGCTGCAGCAGTGTGACGTACGTTACAAGCAGCATGTTGTCATTGAATTTCTCACTGCGGAGAAAGAAACTGTTGGGAACATTCAGTTTACAGTTTACCCGCCCCCTCCAGAGGGCGTCATGTGCCAACAGATATGGCTCCACATGCCACCTGTGGCACCCGTGCCATAGGTTTGCCATCAGTGGCCTATGGTGAGGGGGAAACTTTTGGTCGAGGCTGCTGGCGCCCCTAATAAAGGAATCATTGATTGATTGCAGATGGTTTGTCGTGTTTGGGGAACTGGGTCAGAACAGGGGATCTGCCCCAAGTGCTACCTGATTTCACACCGAAAGTACAAGGGAAATTTTAAGCGTTTTCTTTATTTCCAAGAATGCTTGTGGATCTCAATAGGCATGCTTGGGAAATACAGTGTTCCCTCGATTTTCAAGGGGGATGCGTTCCGAGACTGCCCGCGAAAGTCGAATTTCCGCGAAGTAGAGATGTGGAAGTAAATACACTATTTTTGGCTATGAACAGTGTCACAAGCCTTCCCTTAACACTTTAAACCCCTAAAGTGCAATTTCCCATTCCCTTAACAACCATTTAGATCATTACTCACCATGTTTATTTATTAAAGTTTATTAAAAAAAATTTTTATTAAAGTGGGATGAAAGTTTGGCGATGACATATGACGTCATCGGGCGGGAAAAACCGTGGTATAGGGAAAAAACCCGCAAAGTATTTTTTAATTAATATTTTTGAAAAACCGTGGTATAGACTTTTCGCGAAGTTCGAACCCGCGAAAATCGAGGGAACACTGTAAAACTGTCAAGCATTAGCTCAATCCTAGGTGATCCAAACAGATGGGCTGCATTCAAGAATTGGTAGCAAATGTTTTGTATGCTCTAGTTAGCAGTACAATATCACCAGGGAAGAAGCTACGCAAGATTAGGTTAACAACTCTTAATGCTTTTTCGGCAATGTTGTTACAGTGGGCTCTAGCACATTATGTTGCCATAATAGGTAAAGGGAAGTTGTAAGCATGTTAAACAGTAATGGATGCTGAGTCATAGGGAGTGAACTGCAACCTGATTGGTCCAGAGCATGATAAAATGTAAAGTACCTTTACAATGGGTGTGATGGTATTTTAGATGGTTGTTAGTTGGCTGGCTGAAGCAGTTTGAGCATGAGTTGAGTATTGAGTTAGTGCTGTGGTGTTGATAGGGAGAAACCTGTATTGGTTTAGTATATATTTAATATATTGGTTTACTACCACACCCATTGTAAAGGTACTTTACATTTTATCATGCTCTGGCCCAATCAGGTTGCAGTTCACTCCCTATGACTCAGCATTCATTACTGTTTAACATGGTTACAACCTCCCTTTACCTATTATGGCAACATAATGTAATAGAGCCCACTGTAACAACACTGCGTGTAAGTAACCTTTACTGCATATAGCTAAAGTAAAGTTTGTTCCTGTAAATAGAAGACTAAGGCAGAAGATATTTTTGTTTGCAGTGGAGAGTAAAACTGTTTACTACTCTTTTCTACTAAAGTGTCTTCATTATTTATCTGAACTGGTTCCTGGAAACTATAAATTCTGGTGTCTAGACAAGTCCTAACCAGCTGCTGTGTATCTCATTATATCCAGACAAAACCCAGCATTGGTTACCGTTCAGAAATATTCTTTAAATATTTTGTCAATACTGTATCTTTTTGTAGGAGATTTTGTCAATATCTTTTTGTAGGAGACCTCACCTACAAAAAGATATTGACAAAATTGAACGGGTCCAAAGACGGGCTACAAGAATGGTGGAAGGTCTTAAGCATAAAACGTATCAGGAAAGACTTCATGAACTCAATCTGTAGAGTCTGGAGGACAGAAGGAAAAGGGGGGACATGATCGAAACATTTAAATATGTTAAAGGGTTAAATAAGGTCCAGGAGGGAAGTGTTTTTAATAGGAAAGTGAACACAAGAACAAGGGGACACAATCTGAAGTTAGTTGGGGGAAAGATCAGAAGCAACATGAGAAAATATTATTTTACTGAAAGAGTAGTAGATCCTTGGAACAAACTTCCAGCAGACGTGGTAGATAAATCCACAGTAACTGAATTTAAACATGCCTGGGATAAATATATATCCATCCTAAGATAAAATACAGAAAATAGTTTAAGGGCAGAGTAGATGGACCATGAGGTCTTTTTCTGCCGTCAGACTTCTATGTTTCTATGTTAAATACATATGAGATGAGTCAACATTTTTATTCTTTGTTCCTGATCAATTCCTTGTCTTTCATCATAGTATATAATATGCACCCTTGTGAATTATTATTTTAGATCAATGTCGGCCTAAGCAATTGATTTCCCTTAAGTTTATTCTTTTTAAAAGTTGCTATCCTTGGTTGACCTCTGGAGAAATGTACTGTTTGAAATGTTGATTGATTTTGGATTTTATCTATTTCCACCCCGGGCCCATTACCCCAAAGCAACCCTGTTATCACCATAACATCCAACATTAATTAATTCTTAATGCCTTAGAGTTTGCTGATGGTTCTGAATGTATTATACAGCATGCGAACCATATATAATCTGAATAATTTGGAGCATCGTTTAATCCTTGGTTTATGAGTGGTCGCTTAATGGTCTTTGGAAGTCACAATAGCTTCACAATGGGTGGGTTATGGCCCATATAATCTCAATGGTTTGTTGCGGCCATATAGTCCTTGACTTATGGCTGGTCCTTTAATGACTTTTCCCAGACACAATAGCTTTCCAGTGGGTGGTTTATGGTCCACCAAACACTTTAAGCTCTCATAAAACATCAGAAGAGACAGATAGGCAAAGACGGGGGGGGGGGGGGGTGAGAGAAAGAGAGAGAGACAGAGAGACAGAGAAAGACAGAGACGTTGAAAGAGAGAGAGAGAGAGATGGAGTGAAAGAGATAGATAGAGACTGAGAGACACACATAGGGAGAAAGAGAGACAGACAGACAGACAGAGACAGGCAGAGAAACAGAGACGTTGGGAGAGAAATGGAGAGAAAGAGAAAGATACAGAGACTGAGAGACACACATAGGCAGAAAGAGAGACAGACAGACAGAGACAGGCAGAGAAACAGAGATGTTCGGAGAGAGATGGAGAGAAAGAGATAGATACAGAGACTGAGAGACACACATAGAGAGAAAGAGACACAGACAAAGAGACAGACAGACAGAGACAGGCAGAGAAACAGAGACGTTGGGAGAGAGATGGGGAGAAAGAGAGAATGAGAGACACACACAGAGAGAAAGATGGAGTGAAAGAGATTGATACAGAGACTGAGAGACACACACAGAGAGAAAGAGAGACAGACAGAGAGAGAGAGAGACAGACAGAGACAGGCAGAGAACCAGAGACGTTGGGAGAGAGAGATGGAGAGAAAGAGATAGATACAGAGACTGAGAGACACATAGAAAGAGAGACAGACAGAGAGACAGACAGACAGACAGCGACAGGCAGAGAAACAGAGACATTGGGAGAGAGAGATGGAGAGAAAGAGAGAATGAGACAGAGAGACAGAGACAGAGATGGAGAGAGAGAGAGATGGAGTGAAAGAGAGACAGAGACTGAGAGACACACACAGAGAGAAAGAGACAGACAGACAGAGAGACACAACAATAGGGACACAGAGTCAGACAGAGAGAGAGAGACACACAGACAAAGATACAGAGACAGACCGACAGAGACAGAGAGAGATGGAGAGAAAGAGACAGAGAGAGACAGAGAGATAGACACACAGATACCGGGGTGGGGTGGGGGGTATAACATGAATGTACTTCAAGCTCTTTGCAACGGTTTCACATTTACAACTGGTAGTTAAATACTCTATGATCATATAGTCCCTCTTTGCAAAGTTCTCCGGGCTTCAGTTACAAGTGGAACAGATATTGGATTCGAACTCCTTTCTCCCATTACACTGGGGGATTCACCTTCCCCTCTATGCAAATGAAGGAACTGACCCCAAATCTGACAAAAACACTAGTTAATGCCCACATCACACATTTATTTATTTATTTATTTATTATTTAGATTTATATGCCGCCCCTCTCCGCAGACTCAGGAAGAATCCTTAGCAGTACTCATTTGTCATAAATTGGCAGGTGGCATTTCCTTGAGAACGGGGGTCTTTTGAGTACCCAAAAGACAAACCCTTATAGGAAGTGACCACGCAGGCGATAATGCTAACTTATATTGCATGGCTTCATACTATGATGTTAAGCCAAAAAGAAACAACCTTCATAAGATATACCTGTCTGGTTCTCCAAGGCTAAATAGGCTTTAGGGTGAGTTTTCCATTGATGAAAATAGCAGTACAGTAGCCGGTCTATAAAACCTGGGAACCATTAGATGGCAGTAGAGAGAGTTTTCCTAATCTCTTGACTGCCATCTAGTGGTTTGTATGAATTGCTGCAATCCATACAGTATTCTATATTGTACAGAGAATTATTCCTCCACCTGTGTTCAGTAAAAGTGGAAATTCCCTAAAATAAAATACAGTGTTCCCTCGATTTTCGCGGGTTCGAACTTCGCGAAAAGTCTATACCACGGTTTTTCAAAGATATTAATTAAAAAATACTTTGTGGAGTTTTTCCCTATACCATGGTTTTTCCCGCCCAATGACATCATATGTCATTGCCAAACTTTCATCCACTTTTAATAAATATTTCTTTAATAAACTTTAATAAATAAACATGGTGAGTAATAATTTAAATGGTTGCTAAGGGAATGGGAAATTGCAGTTTAGGGGTTTAAAGTGTTAAGGGAAGGCTTGTGATACTGTTTATAGCCAAATTTCTACTTTGCGGAAATTCGACTTTCGCGGGCAGTTTCGGAACGCATCCCCCGCGAAAATCGAGGGAACACTGTATATGAAAAAGAGTACTGTTAGGTCAATTATTATAATTGTAATACTCAATCAAAGAATACAAGATTGGACTTACCAAATCCAAATGCACTGGATCCACCAATGCTCTGCGAAGTCTGGACACTGGTAGATGTATAAAGTCCCGTGACCAATATGCCATCAAAAAAGGTGCTGGTTGAAATAGTCACTAAAAGGGGAAAAATATCTTTTAATATCATGCAGTAATTTTATTTTTTTTAAAAATAAAAATAATAAACAAAATACAGTGGTACCTCTACCTAAGAACGCCTCTACTTACAAACTTTTCTAGATACGAACCGGGTGTTCGAGATTTTTTTGCCTCTTCTCAAGAACCATTTTCCACTTACAAAACTGAGCCTCCGAAACTGTAACCAGAAAAGGCAGGGAGAAGCCTCCGTGAGGCCTCTCTAGGAATCTCCTGGGAGGAAACAGGCTTGGAAAAGGCGGGCAGACGCCTCTGTGGGGCCTCTCTAGGAATCTCCTGGGAGAAAACAGGGTCTCCACCCTCCCTGTGGTTTCCCCAATCGCATACATTATTTGCTTTTACATTGATTCCTATGGGAAAAAACTGCTTCTTCTTACAAACTTTTCTACTTAAGAACCTGGTCATGGAATAAATTAAGTTAGTAAATAGAGGTACCACTGTATATTATTCTGTTTATAAAGAAGTTTATGAATCCATCTGAATCAGTCATCTGTGTGTGCTTCTGGTTTTGATTTTTGCAACAAACTTTAATACTTATCCCGCCAGGTCCCCACAGGGATTAGGCCTCCCCACCCATCATCTAATTCAGTTAGTCAGTCGCCTGGTTTCAAGGTCAATAACTTAACCACTACACTAACGTGGCTCTCTCCACATCTGGCCTGTTCTTTCCTCTTTCTTGTAGGTTCCCTCCCGATTTATGGAAAGGATTTGCATCTCATCTAAATAACTTCTGCAAAATATTGCATGTAATATTTTATTTTATTTATTTATTTATTTATTCTTTGTCCAATATACAACACATATGGAAGAGAATAGACATTAAGTAATATATATAATGATAGAAAGTAAAAAGAAGAGAAGTAGATGGGAGGGAGAGAATATATATGATATAAGAGATAAGGAGATATATATCTATATAAGGAGATATCTATCTATCTATCTATCTATCTATCTATCTATCGATAGATAGATAGATAGATATAGATAGATAGATAGATAGATAGATAGATAGATAGATAGATAGATAAGGAGAGAATATATATGATATATGAGATAAGGAGAGACAGGGGATGATAGGCACATCAGTGTACTTATATACGCCCCTTACTGGCCTCTTAGGAACCTGGAGAGGTCAATCGTGGAGAGTCTAAGGGAGAAGTGTTGGGGGTTGGGAGTTGACACAATTGAGTCCGGTAATGAGTTCCACGCTTCGACAACTCGATTGTTAAAGTCATATTTTTTACAGTCAAGTTTGGAGCAGTTAATATTAAGTTTGAATCTGTTGCGTTCTCTTGTGTTGTTGCGGTTGAAGCTGAAGTAGTCGTTGACCGGAAGGACGTTGCAGCATATGATCTTGTGGGCAATACTTAGATCGTGTTTTAGGCGCTGCAGTTCTAAGCTTTCAAGACCCAGGATAGTTAGTCTATTTTCGTAGGATATTCTGTTTCGAGTGGAGGAGTGAAGGGCTCTTCTGGTGAAATATCTTTGGACGTTTTCGAAAGTGTTGATGTCTGAGATGTGGTATGGGTTCCAGACAGATGAGCTGTATTCGAGAATGGGTCTGGCATAGGTTTTGTAGGCTCTAGTCAGTAGTGTGAGATTGCCAGAGCAGAAGCTACGTAGGATCAGGTTAACAACTCCGGAAGCCTTTTTGGCGATATTGTTGCAGTGGGCTTTGGCACTTAGGTCGTTTGATATTAGTATTCCAAGGTCTTTTACTGAGTGTGGGTTGGATTACTTGCCTTTCTGAATATTTATTTTAACACGACTGTTTGGTACTGTTAGTGTTTCCCCGCAGAAGAGCATGGAAAAAAGCTCTATTTGAATATCCTTAGCTAAGAAAAATCAAAATGAAGGTGCGTAACAGCATTATAGATTAGTCATATCACTTTGTCTTTTCTGCCACCAAGGCCTTGAACTAAGCGAACACTAGATGAAGTAGGTGGGCTGAGGGTCTCCTTCCCACAGATTAGGGAATTAATGAGTGCTTTGATGTCTTAAGCCTAAACAAAGGCTTACACCATTTTTCCCCCCTCCTCCTTTTTGCAAAACGGAACAAAAACCCAGAGAAACGGCATTGTTAGTTGCCTGCTTCTCTCCCACAAAATTTCATCCGTATGATTTTTTTTCTGGGTGTTGCAATTAAGAGATTATAGCTTTTAGCTAATCTAATACTTCTTTAGGAGCCATGACCTTCTTTAGAAATAAAATAAACCTCACAATTTACTACTCACAAATTGTCTGGGACCAAGAACTAGGGAACAAATCTGTATAATTTACACAAAGTTATAACTGGTAGAGAGGGCATACGGATGGCATATAACGTCCGGCGGGACCCAAGGGAAGAGCCTTCTCTGTGGCGGCCCCAGCCCTCTGGAATCAACTCCCCCCCGGAGATTAGGACTGCCCCCACCCTCCTTGCCTTTCGCAAACTCTTGAAAACCCACCTATGTCGCCATGGGGAAATTGATATATACCCCTCGGCTGTTCCGTTTTATGTATGATTTTTTGGGGTTGTATGATTGGTTTTTAATAAGGGTTTTAAAATTGTTTTTAATATTGGATTTGTATTTTGTATTGCTTGTTGTGAGACGCTCCGAGTCCTCGGAGAGGGGCGGCATACAAATCTAATTAATTATTATTAATTATTATTATTATACATATAGTTGGCATGCAACTCCATCAACCATCCTAAAGTAAATTAATCATATAGTAATACATGCTGAAAGTTCCATAAGACAGAAAGAACATTGGTGTGGATGGTCACTATATTAACTATGGTATTATAAGTCGAGGACTATATATAATCTTATTATACTATGGCTTTATCTACTTCTTAACTGCCATGAGTTCATCTTTTTTTGTAACTGGTATCCTTAACTAATCCAATAAATAAAGAAATACTATAGGAACATTGGGGAAAGTATACATGAACGCAAAATATTAAAAGTGAAGGCATTTGTCTTCGTTAGCATAATGAAATATAATGATCCCTTTAAAATTTTTGCAAGTGTAAGGTAGGAGCCCCTCCAAAGAACAATATAGTGCAGTGATAAATCTGCATTTTATATTTAGGGCAGCAAAACGACCTCGTGAAAACATGATTGATTGATTGATTGATTATTTTGTCAAACATGTGGATAACAGATAAAAGAAGAAGACAATAGGATACTATATAGTTTATGCATGGTATGTTTGTGTGTATGTCTTGCTTTTTAAATAAGGGGTTTTTAGATATTTTTAAATATTAGATTCGTTGTACATTGTTTTTATTATTGCTGTGAGCCGCCTCGAGTCTACGGAGAGGGGCAGCATACAAATCTAATAAATAATAAAATAAAATAAAATAAAATAAAAGAATAATAAAATAATAATAGTAGTAGTAGTAGTAGTAATAGGAGTAGTAGTAGTAGTAGGACAGGGATGGTAGGCACAATGGTCAGCTTATGCACACCCCTTACAAACCTCTTAGAAAAGGGGAGAGGTCAACTGTAGACAATCTTATTAATTAATTAAAGTATTAATTAATTAAAACTCTATAAGACTGTAGACAATCTTATTAGATTGTCTACAATCTATTAATTACTATTAATTTAATAATCTCTTTCTTCTCTAAAATTTAGTTCAAATAAACTCCTACAATAAGGAGGACTCAATAATCAGGAGGTGATGGCAAACCATGTTTTAAGAGCAGTTCGGAGGTCCAGAAATCATTTTCCATAGTTCTATAACCATAATTCTATAACCATAATTCATCTAGGTAAATCGTCTTAAACAGAGGAAAATTCTACACATATGCTGGCATTAAGATTTTGATGACTGAAAAGACATTAGAGGGAGAGACTCTTAGAAATGTTTAAGAACTATTATTTGGTTGCTTGCTTGCTTATTGCTTTTCCTTCCTTCCTTCCTTCCTTCCTTCCTTCCTTCCTTCTTCCTCTTGTTACATTGATTTTTATGGACATATTTTCATCTTTGAAGCAATTTTAATGCAAGTAACTTCTTAAAATCCGTGACCAACCAAACTCTGAGTGTGATTTTTTTAAAAAAAGTAATATTTATTTATTCATTCATTCATTCATTCATTCATTCATTCATTCATTCATTTATTGGATTTGTATGCCGCCCCTCTCCGGAGACTCAGGGCGGCTAACAGCAATAATAAAACAGCATATAATAATAATCCAATACTAAAAACAGTTAAAAATCCATTATTATAAAAACCAAACATACATACAGACATACCAGGCATAAAATTGTAAAGGCCTAGGGGGAAAGAGTATCTCAATTCCCCCATGCCTGGCGGCAGAGGTGGGTTTTAAGAAGCTTATGAAAGGCAAAGAGGGTGGGGGCAATTCTAATCTCTGGGGGGAGTTGGTTCCAGAGGGCTGGGGCCGCCACAGAGAAGACTCTTCCCCTGGGTCCCGCCAAGTGACATTGTTTAGTTGACGGGACCTGGAGAAGACCCACTCTGTGGGACCTAACTGGTCGCTGGGATTTTCAGTAGATGATTTTGGAACCAGCAAATAATATCGTGAATTGCATTTCGCATGAACCAGACTTTTAAAAAAAATCAATGTAAACAAATAAAATCTAAGGTAAACAAGTCCTTTACCCCTCATTAAGTCCAGTGTTACCATAAAGGGCCATACATTTAAGTAGGCCTTTCAGATTTAGAAGAAGAAAACCAACGAGATCGATATTAAAGATTTTCTGCTACTTACAATCTTTTACAAAACTAATTTTAACACTATCCCAGCTTCCTCGGGAGGGAAAAGCATTAAGTATTCTCAGCAGGCAAAATTAAATTGTAGGCATCGTTAATGGGGCTCTTAATTAAAGAGAAAGGCAAAACGATACCAATAAAATAGCTTTCGCTTCTGCAAGTAAGAAAGAGAGAAGGAAAAATATTCTAAACTGTATCTTACTAATTTATTCAGGGGGAAGAATTCCTCACCTCCACACACCACACCACAAAAAGTTGCAGCTATTTTAAGGCCTCGCCAACAGGTACAGCAAGCAATTGACTTGAAACACCTGTCGTGTTTTACTTCTGAATAATGAATCTTCTCTCTGAACTATGGGGAATGGTGTAGAAACTCTCAAAACTGCTTGGGAGTTTTATTTAACAAATTCTGCAGCTTGCTTACTCAGCCTGGACTTTGCTGCCTTTCCATAGAGGAAGAATTAAGGTTTTATTCAGCACACAATTGGGGCTTAAAACATCACTCTCCAGTAATATTTTATTCCCAAATTTCAGTGCCCATAAACCTATGATTACAACAACACATAACTGGGGAGGAGGACGTCTGTAGAGACTCTCAATCATCCAAGTCATGGTTGTCCCAAAGGTGCTTTTTTCAGGAGGCAATGGGACTTTCTTGCTTTTTTCTTTTGAAGACGTTTCGCTTCTCATCCAAGGAGCTTCCTCGGCTCTGAGTGAATGGGGGGAATGGAAGGATTGATATTTATTTATTTATGTATGTGTGTGTGTGTGTATGTGTGTATGTATGTATGTATGTATGTATGTATGTATGTATGTATGTATTTATGTATTTATGTATTTATTTATGTATGTATGTATGTATGTATGTATGTATGTATGTATGTATGTATGTATTTATTTATTTATTTATTTATTTGATTTTTATGCCGCCCTTCTCTTTAGACTCAGGGCGGCTTACAACATGTTAGCAATAGCACTTTTTTAACAGAGCAAGGCTATTGCCCCCACAATCCGGGTCCAGATATTCCTTGCAGACGGCTGGCCACCTCATCACCTGAAGGTTCGACTACTGTAATGCTCTCTACATGGGGCTAACTTTGAAGAGTGTTCGGAAACTTCAGATCGTGCAGAATGCAGCTGCGAGAGCAATCATGGGCTTCCCCAGATATGCCCATGTCACACCAACACTCCGCAGTCTGCATTGGTTGCCGATCAGTTTCCGGTCACAATTCAAAGTGTGGGATATGACCTTTAAAGCCCTTCATGGCATTGGACCAGAATATCTGGGGGACCGCCTTCTGCCGCACGAATCCCAGTGACCGGTTAGGGCCCACAGAGTTGGCCTTCTCCGGGTCCCGTCGACTAAACAATGTCATTTGGCGGGACCCAGGGGAAGAGCCTTCTCTGTGGCGGCCCCGACCCTCTGGAACCAGCTCCCCCCAGAGATTTGAACTGTCCCCACCCTCCTTGCCTTTCGTAAACTTTTGAAAACTTTTGCATTTTTTTTCTTTTTTTCTCCTTCTGAGCTCTGGGTATGTTTTTCCTGCCCGAAATCGACCAATGCAAAGTGGGGAGGGAGGGAAAGAAAAAAATGAAGCGGTGGCCCGAAACGTTGCCGCTATCAGCAACGGGTTGCTTTGTGCAGTGCACAAAAGTGAGAGAGAGAGCGAGAGAGGATCAGCGGGTTGGAGACGAGACCTAGTGCGCACCTCTCCGGCATTGGGAGGGAAAGAGTAGGGGAACCGCTTTCTTTGAGGTGAAGCCCCATCCTAACACTATTAAGTGGGAAGACAAACGCGGAGGTAAAATCCTGTAGAATTTTTTCAGTCGACCATCTCCTCCCTCCATCCACGGTGTCGCGTTTTACCGAAGTTACAATCCGGTCACCTTATTGTATAAGCACTGTCAGATCGTCCAGGGTGCCGATGTAAAAGATGGAAACGAGGAGAATATCCTCTATAGAATATTCTATATTTTAGCATCTCCAGGCCCACGTGGGAAAACGTGTTTCTCAGATGGGATTTCAGACTGTCTCCCCTGTAGTGATGCCAAAGGCAAAATATTATGCCTAGCCCGGAGCTTTCCTTAGTTTGGAAAATGTCAGCGAAGAGAGATAATTACTACTATTACTGCTAGTTTTTCCCCATCATTCCTATCACCTATTTCCTCCCACTTATGACTGTGTGGCTGTCACTTGTTCCTTGTATCCTTAAGATTTTTGTTAATATTGTTGCCTCGTTGCTTATTTGACTCCTATGACAATCGTTAAGTGTTGTACCACATGATTCTTGACAAATGTATCTTTTTCTTTTATGTACGCTGAGAGCATCTGCACCAAAGACAAATTCCTTGTGTGTGCAATCACACTTGGTTAATAAAAAATTCTATTCTATTCTATTCTATTCCATTCCATTCCACTCCACCCTACCCTACCCTAATCTATTCTATTCCATTCCATTCCACCTTACCCTACCCTACCCTACTATACTCTATTCTATTCCACCCTCCCCTCCCCTCTCCTCCCGTACTCCATTCCACCCTACCCTACCCTACCCTACTCTATTCCATTCCATTCCACCCTACCCTACCCTAATCTATTCTATTCCATTCCACCTTACCCTACCCTACCCTACTATACTCTATTCTATTCTATTCCACCCTCCCCTCTCCTCCCGTACTCCATTCCATTCCACCCTACCCTACTCTATTCCATTCCATTCCACCCTACCCTACCCTACCCTACCTTAATCTATTCTATTCTATTTTATTCTATTCTATTCTTGGCTGATTCCTAGAAGTCCTTTGCCACTCAGGTCCCATTTGTCTATGACAAGATACTTGCTTCTGTATGAAATATGTCATTAAGTTGGCATCGGCGTTTGTCCTAGGCCGGTGTTTTGCAACATTGGCAACTTTAAGACGTGAGGACTTCAAACCCCAGAATTCCCCAGTGTCAGGGTAAAGATTTAACAGCTGGCCAGCTGCAATGATGGTGTAATGCTGGGAATGAGTCAGCAACGTTTTGGGGCTGATATCACTTTAAGAGCCTGTCATAAGAAGAGGCCCTGATGGGTTGTATTTCTCTCTCTCCGTGTGTGCTCGCACCCATAATTCAATGCCCTCTGGAGGTCGGAAACTGACTGTTTCCCAACTTCTGGTGGGTCCAGTAGGCTCATGGACCTTTCCTGGAGCCAGAGGAGGGTAAAAACACCCTTCCTTATCCCCCTGGAGGCTCTCTAGGAGCCAAAAATTTGTATTTGTATTTGTATTTATTAGATTTGTATGCCGCCCCTCTCCGAAGACTTGGGGCGGCTAACAACAATATAAAAAGACAATGTAAACAAATCTAATATTAAAAATAATCTTTAAAAACCCCAATTTAAAGAACCACTCATACATACAAGCATACCATGTATAAATTCTATAAGCCTAGGGGGAAGGGAAATTTCAATTCCCCCATGCCTGACGACAGAGGTGGGTTTTAAGGAGCTTGCGAAAGGCAAAGAGGGTGGGGGCAACTCTGATATCTGGGGAGAGCTGGTTCCATAGGGTCGGGGCCACCACAGCGAAGGCTCTTCTCCTGGGTCCCGCCAAATGACATTGCTTAGTCGACGGGACCCGGAGAAGGCCAACTCTGTGGGACCTAACCGGTCGCTGGGATTCGTGCAGCAGAATATCCCGGAGATATTCTGGTCCGATGCCATGAATGCCCTCCCGGAGACTGTATGTGAGCCAAAAATCAGCTGGCTGGCACACACACGCACGTTGGAACTGAGCTAGGGCAATGGCTCATGTGCCAGTAGATATGGCTCCGGGTGCCAACTATGGCACCCATGCCATAGGTTCGCCATCACTGGAATAGGGTCACTTATTATGGGACCTGCCTGTACTTTAATCTTAATTTTCAGCATGCCTGATTTTACCTTGAAGAGGGCATATTGGGTGTTGCATACACAGGTCTTAGAAATTTAATCTGGAGCACTTTGGGGGTATTTTTTCCTAGAATAAAGCCCTGCCTGGGCATCGTTCGGTATTTGAGCTACGGCTTCAGTTTAAAATAGCTTCAAAGCAAGTCGGTATTAATTCACCTCCTTTGGTTAAAATAGAATTGTTTGGTGGCATTTGCAGATCTTAATGCTGTCTGGGAGACTTAAGCTCAAGTTGAATTTTGCAAAACGGAATTTTTGAGACTTGAAAGAAGAGCTCATTGAATGCAGCTTCTATCTACACAAACGTCTTTTAGATTTTAGAAGAAGGAGTTTACTGTAAACATTGAACCTTCTTTCAGGAATTTTATTTGTTTTGTACATAAAAGACAAGTTTTCATATTATTCCAGTGGTCTATCATGTGCATATTTTAGGGGGTGAGTGAGAAGATGTTTATTGTATCTTTACAATATTGTTGTTGTTGTTGTACTAACAAAATGCTGCAAATATTAACAGAATCATAAAACTTCTGCTTTTTTCTGGGTCTATGACTTAAGGCCATGCATATTCTGGGGAGTATGAGATGAACCAGAGTATATAAGATGTGGAGTATTAAATGGCTGCTTTAATGTAGTATTAATTAGTAATTAATTAATTGGATTCATATTATTGTTTTGTTTCTTGTATATGTTGTGAGCCGCCCCGAGTCCTTGCACCTTACTTTGGGGGGGAAAATAGTTAAAAGTTTTTAAAAATCAAACAAATAACAATGTAAGAGAGATCTTCAGGCAATATCTCCGGGACCGCCTTCTGCCGCACGAATCCCAGCGACCAGTTAGGTCCCACAGAGTTGGCCTTCTCCGGGTCCCGTCAACTAAACAATGTCGTTTGGCGGGACCCAGGGGAAGAGCCTTCTCTGTGGCGGCCCCGACCCTTTGGAACTAACTCCCCCCGGATATCAGAGTTGCCCCCACCCTCCTAGCCTTTCGCAAGCTCCTTAAAACCCACCTCTGTCATCAGGCATGGGGAAATTGATACTTTCTCTCCCCCTAGGCTTATAAAATTTATGTATGGTATGCTAATATGTATGATTGGTTTTTAAATTGGGGTTTTAAATTAACTGAAATATTAGATTTGTTTATATTGTATTATTATTGCTGTCAGCCGCCCCGAGTCTGCGGAGAGGGGCGGCATACAAATCTGATTAATAATAATAATAATAATAATAATAATAATAATAATAATAATATCATCCTCATCATCATCAATATCAACTTTATTTGATTAGTCAATCGACCATATCAAAGCGAGGAAAAGGACCACATCGGTCGTCATAAAACTGTGACTGGTTAAAATACAATAAAATTGGCTAAAATAGAAGGAATTTGAATAAATAATAAGTTAAAATGCAGTATAATATGCTAAAATTGAGTAGTAAAACATGAGAATATAACTCGTGCAAAGGACTATATTAAACAAATCTAAGATACTGATATAAAATATTCTTAAGTGAGTTCATCTCCTTTGCATGCCAAGATATGAAAAGATATGAAAAGAGTGCTTGCAACTTCAACATCCACAAAAGACACGGTGTGGAATTATGGGACCTGTTCTTCCGATATCTGTTTTTACGAAAGTGGGGTGAGTGTTTTATTGCGTGGTGCACCACAACTGTCTAATTGTAATGAGGTTTGACATGAAAATAATTGCAGAAGAAACCAAGCATGTTTTAATTAAGAAATGTAAGCAGAATGCTCAGCATACTGTGTGAATCAAAAAATGTAAATTAGGGCAACATTTCTTCAAAGATGGATGTCACTTTTCTTTAATTAATCTCTTTTTAAAAAAAATAATAAAACAAAACAGGGAATTGATTAGAAAAAAGCAAAACAAAAGAACAGAGAGGCGTAACATCAGTAAGTGGGCAGAAAAATGGCAGACATTGTACACTTAGCGCTGACAGAGATCAATCATAAAATGACAGAATACATTAATTTATTTTTAACGGAAGGAAAACAGATTTTAAAAGTCTTGATAAAACTCTCTCAGTATAGGTAGTCCTCGACTTACAACCATTATTGGGTCCCAAATTTCTGTTGATAGGGGAGACTTTTATTGAGTTTTTGCCACATTTTAAAACCTTTGCTAAGTTGTTAAGTGAATCCCTACAGTGGTTAAGTTAGTAATATGGTTTATTTATTTTATTTATTTATTAGATTTGTCCAATACACAATGAGGGTTTTAATGGGTATACACATAGTAAATTCTTTCTTTCTTTCTTTCTTTCTTTCTTTCTATCTATCTATCTATCTATCTATCTATCTATCTATCTATCTATCTATCTATCTATCTATCTATCTATCTATCTATCTATCTATATATATATATGATTTGTATGCCGCCTGTCTCCGTAGACTCGGGGTGACTAACAACAATAATAAAACAGCGTACAGTGGAACCCCGATATACGAGCAGCTCTACTTACGAGCTACTCGAGATACGAGCTGGGAGAGTAGAGAAATTTTTGCTCGACTCACGAGCTTCCATTCGGGATACGAGCCGAGAAGAGCCGGCCTGGCTTGCTTTGCTTCCGAGCTGATGCAGAGCCGAATAAAGCGTCACGCCCCTCTGACGCTTTCGGCGGCTTCCGAAGCGATGCTGGGCTCTTTTGCCGCCAAAAGCGTCAGGGGGGCGTGACGCTTTATTCGGCTCTGCAAAGCAAACCAGCCTGGCTCTTCTCCGTTCGTATCCAGCGCTTGGTGAGTCCTTGGCTTCTGCTGGGGGTGGGGGGATCTGAACGCTTTCTGCTGGGGGTGGGGGGATCTGAACACTCTCCCTGGCTGGGAGCACTTTCGCTGCGAGAGAGGGCTTTCCCGAAAGGGACGGAGAAAGCCCTCTCTCGCAGCGAAAGTGCTCCCAGCCAGGAGGCTGCGAGAGAGGGCTTTCTCCACCCTTTCGAGAAAGCGCGCCTGTCTGAAAAGATCCCCGCCGGTCTGGTGGGATTTTGCAGCAACCTCCGAGCAACCTGGGCTCGGAGGTTGCTGCAAAACCCCACCGGACCGGCGGCGATCTTTTCAGACAGGCGTGCCGATTCTCCGCTTTTAGCAGTGAGCGGAGAATCGGCGCGCCTGTCTGAAAAGCTCGTAGCTGGCATGGAACATCCCCCCCTGCCAGCTACAAGCTTTTCAGGCAGGCGCGCCGATTCTCCGCTCACTCCGGGTGAGCGGCGAATCGGCGCGTCTGTTTAAAAAGATCGTAGCCGGCATGGAAAATCCCCCCCTGCCAGCTACGAGCTTTTCAGGCAGGCGCGCCGATTCTCCGCTCACTCCGGGTGAGCGGCGAATCGGCGCGTCTGTTTAAAAAGATCGTAGCCGGCATGGAAAATCCCCCCCTGCCAGCTACGAGCTTTTCAGGCAGGCGCGCCGATTCTCCGCTCACTCCGGGTGAGCGGCGAATCGGCGCGTCTGTTTAAAAAGATCGTAGCCGGCATGGAAAATCCCCCCCTGCCAGCTACGAGCTTTTCAGGCAGGCGCGCCGATTCTCCGCTCACTCCGGGTGAGCGGCGAATCGGCGCGTCTGTTTAAAAAGATCGTAGCCGGCATGGAAAATCCCCCCCTGCCAGCTACGAGCTTTTCAGGCAGGCGCGCCGATTCTCCGCTCACTCCGGGTGAGCGGCGAATCGGCGCGTCTGTTTAAAAAGATCGTAGCCGGCATGGAAAATCCCCCCCTGCCAGCTACGAGCTTTTCAGGCAGGCGCGCCGATTCTCCGCTCACTCCGGGTGAGCGGCGAATCGGCGCGTCTGTTTAAAAAGATCGTAGCCGGCATGGAAAATCCCCCCCTGCCAGCTACGAGCTTTTCAGGCAGGCGCGCCGATTCTCCGCTCACTCCGGGTGAGCGGCGAATCGGCGCGTCTGTTTAAAAAGATCGTAGCCGGCATGGAAAATCCCCCCCTGCCAGCTACGAGCTTTTCAGGCAGGCGCGCCGATTCTCCGCTCACTCCGGGTGAGCGGCGAATCGGCGCGTCTGTTTAAAAAGCTCGTAGCCGGCATGGAACATCCCCCCATGCCAGCTACGAGCTTTTCAGGCAGGCGCGCCGATTCTCCCTCAGCCGACATCTTTTCCCCTCAGCCCTCGGGCTTGCACGCATTAATCACTTTTCCATTGTTTCCTATGGGAAACAATGCTTCGACCTACGAGCTCTTCGACATACGAGGTTCCTTCCGGAACCAATTAATTTCGTATGTCGGGGTTCCACTGTATAGCAAATCTAATATTTAAAATATTTAAAATAGCTAAAAACCCTTATTAAAAGCCAAACATACACACAAACATACCATGCATATTGTATAGGCCTGGGGGGAAAGGAATAGTTCAATTCCCCTATGCCTGCCGACAAAGGTGGGTTTTAAGGAGTTTACGAAAGGCAACGAGGGTGGGGGTAGTTCTAATCTCCAGGGGGAGTTGGTTCCAGAGGGTTGGGGCCGCCACAGAGAAAGCTCTTCCCCTGGGTCCCGCCAAACAACATTGTTTAGTTGACAGGACCCGGGGAAGGCCAACTCTGTGGGACCTAACCGGCAGCTGGGATTCGTGCAGCAGAAGGCGGTCCCGGAGATATTCTGGTCCAATGCCATGAAGGGCTTTATAGGTCATAACCAACATTTGAATTGTGACCGGAAACCGATTGGCAACCAATGCAGACTGCGGAGTGTTGGTGTAACATGGGCATACTTAGGGAAGCCCATGATTGCTCTCGCAGCTGCATTCTGCACGATCTGAAGTTTCCGAACATTTTTCAAAGGTGTTCAAATTAAGTTACAACCGCACTGCAAAAGTGACTTACGGCTGTTTTTCATATTTATGACTGTTGCTGCATCATGGTCACTTGCAGGTGGGGGTGGCTGCTCCCACCGCTACCATTGTGCTGAACACACAGCTCTGAGTCTTTGGCATGCACGCATGTCTGAGAGAGATTTGCTTCTGCACATGCGCAGGAAGCAAGAATTTGTGAGGGAACGTGTGCGCATGTGTCAGATTTTGGTGATTTTTTTTTGCTTCCGCGCATGTGCAAGGCAAAAGAAATCGCCAAAATCTCTCCCATGAGTGTGTCCCCTTGTGAGATCTTGCTTCCTGCGCATGCACAGAAGCAAAATCTTGCTTGAAGGCATGTGCACACATGCCTGATATGCATGCACAGCTCAATTTACTAACTTCTAGATGAGAACCGGGTGTTCAAGATTTTTTTTGCCTCTTCTCAAGAACCATTTTCCACTTACAAACCCGAGCCTCCGAAACTGTGACCGGAAAAGGCAGGGAGAAGCCTCCGTGAGGCCTCTCTAGGAATCTCCTGGGAGGAAACAGGGCCAGAAAAGGCAGGGAGAAGCCTCTGTGGGGCATCTCTAGGAATCTTCTGGGAGGAAACAGGGCCGGAAAAGGTGGGAGAAGCCTCTGTGGGGCATCTCTAGGAATCTCCTGGGTGGAAACAGGGCCAGAAAAGGTGGAGAGAAGCCTCTGTGGGGCCTCTCTAGGAATCTCCTGGGAAGAAACAGGGCCAGAAAAGGCGGGGAGAAACCTCCGTGGGGCCTCTCTAGGAATCTCCTGGGAGGAAACAGGGCCAGAAAAGGCAGGGAGAAGCCTCTGTGGGACATCTCTAGGAATCTTCTGGGAGGAAACAGGGCCAGAAAAGGCAGGAGAAGCCTCTGTGGGGCCTCTCTAGGAATCTCCTGGGTGGAAACAGGGCCAGAAAAGGCGGAGAGAAGCCTCTGTGGGGCCTCCCTAGGAATCTCCTGGGAAGAAACAGGGCCAGAAAATGCGGGGAGAAACCTCCGTGGGGCCTCTCTAGTAATCTCCTGGGAGGAAACAGGGCCTGAAAGGGTGGAGAGAAGCCTCCATGGGATCTCTCTAGGAATCTCCTGGGAGGAAACAGGGCCAGAAAAGGCGGAGAGAAGCCTCCGTGGGGCCTCTCTAGGAATCTCCTGGGAGGAAACAGGGCCTTCACCCTCCCTTTGGTTTCCCCAATCACATTATTTGCTTTTACATTGATTCCTATGGGAAAAATTCCTTCTTCTTACAAACTTTTCTACTTAGGAACCTGGTCACGGAACAAATTCAGTTTGTAAGTAGAGGTGCCACTGTATTGTCGTATGAATTTTTTCCCCCTGAATCCTGATCCACCGAAGCAAATAAGAGGGGGGAGGAGATTCCTATATAAATGAAACACCTGAATAGGATTATCTAATTAATCCCCAGGCAAACATACACTAGTCATTTAAAAACCTTTTTCAGGGTTCCAGTCTGCATTTTATATTTCATTTTTAGTTTAGCAATGGCGATGAATGCCATGATTTGATGCATTTGTCTTAACAAATATGCGGGAGCAACGTTTAAAGTAAAACCCGTTAAATGTTTCATTTGTACAGGTATTTTTCATTAATGCAATTCAAGATGAGTAGATTTTTTTGACCTATGTTTACTCCGAGCTTACTGTTTGTCTATTCAGTTTTGTGCATAGTTGGCTGTTTGATTCCCTTGCATGAAAATTTCATACTGTTGTCACCACTCTAAATAAATTATTAAAATATATGAATATGAGTGTTTTGGTTAGAGTTCCAGCATCCTTTTTAAGAATTCCTTTTTATTTTCTTTGCTGTTGTACAATGGCTAGCCCTGTAAACACAAACAAATACAGCATTTCTGACCAAACACAGGTAGATTTCTCACAAACACACCTAGTAAGAACACAATAATCTTTGTCTGCTCGGAATTTATTCTAAATGATTAAAAGACGTTTTTGCTTTAGATTAGCCAATGTGCCTGTTAAATTTAAGCTTCAGGATACATTGACCCCACTTTTGAAAGATGTCTCAGTCCTCTTATCAAATTAATTATAATTTAATGCACAGAGATGATATTATTTCTAATGACATCGCTGCTTCAATTAAAACACCGATGTCCAGAAGGTGTCTTCTCTATGAAAAGTCAGTTTAATCCAAGTCACAATTAACTATTTGACTAATAGGGCAGCTGTGTAAATCAATGAAATAAATTAATTAAAATTGCTCGTCTTGCTCAATTTTTCTCTTCCCCTTTTCTCTTTCCTTTCTCTGTGATTTATATTGTTTTATTTCCTAGTATGATTTCCTAGTATGACTACCACTAAGTATTGTATGTTATGATTCTTGATGAATGTGTTTTTTTTCCTTTTATGCACAGCAGAAGTCTTCAAACTTGGCAACTTGAAGACTTGTGGATGTCAACTCCCAGAATCCTGACTGGAGAATTCTGGGAGTTGAAGTGCACAAGTCTTAAAGTTTCCAGGTTTGAAAGCCTCTGATGTACACTGAGAACAAATTGATTGAATGATTGATTGATTGATTGAATGAATGATTGAATGATTGAATGATTGAATGATTGAATGATTGAATGATTGAATGATTGAATGATTGATTGAATGATTGAATGATTGAATGATTGAATGATTGAATGATTGAATGATTGAATGATTGAATGATTGATTGAATGATGGAATGATGGAATGATTGATTGAATGATTGAATGATTGATTGAATGATTGAATGATGGAATGATGGAATGATTGAATCATGGAATGATGGAATGATTGATTTAATGATGGAATGATGGAATGATTGATTGAATGATTGAATGATTGAATGATTGAATGATTGAATGATTGATTGAATGATTGAATGAATGATTGAATGATTGAATTTATATTCTGCCCCTCTCCAAGGACTGGGGCGGCTTACAAAATATAAAAGAATGTAAACATCCTAATCCAATTAATTTAAACTAATTAATCTAAACCCCCCAGTAACATTAAAAATCAAGCATTCCCATTCACACAACAAACATACATTACATTCATCAAGAGGTGAGAGAGCACCCCTCGAACTCTTGACTGGTGAAATTAATATGCAGGGAGAGAAAAGGAGAGATTTTGGAGTGGAAAAGATGAATTCAAATGTTGGTCTTAGGATATGGCTGTACAAAGTCCTTTGGTTTGAGAGGGAAATGTTGTGGCTCGTCCATTTCCAGTCAATCTGCTCCCTTCGCATTTTTTTCCTTGCAAAATCTTTCCAGAAGCAACATTATAATCGCCCTTTCACTACTGATTCTAAAATTTAAAAACCAAAGTTTTTCTTTTTAAGTTTTAAAGAAACTCCTTTCACTGCAGCTTGGAGAAAAATCACCCAGCATAATAAAACTTGTCCTTATGGAGGTTCTTAATTGTCCAAAGAATAATAACAACCACTTATAATAAACCACTGCCAACCCCCCCCCCCCCCCCGTGATTAAGATGGGAGGTGGATGAATCTTAGGAAAGGCTGTCTCCACCCAAATCCCAGAGCTCTAAAATCCACTGGAAATTCGGTACACATGAACCCAAATTAGCAGTTTACAAAGAAGCAATATGCTGAAGCCCGATTAGAAAGAGAAAGAGAAAAAGAGGAAAAAAGAGAGAGACAGAGAGAAAGAAAGAGGAAAGGAGAGAGAAAGAAAAAGAAAGCAAGGAAAAGAGAGAGAAAGAGAGAGAAAGAGAAAGAAAAAGAGAAAGGAAAAGGAAGAGAGAGAGGAAAAGAGAGGGAGGAAGAGAGAATGAGAGAGAAACAAAACTAAGGAATCCTAAAATAAAATCCCCCCCCCAAATGAAAACATTAAAACAGGACAAAACTATCTCTTTTCTCGCTCCAATTATTGTGATATCTCCATCCCAAAATCCACAGACTCAAAGCAAATAAACTCTATTTTAGGATTCCTTAATTTTGTGTCTCTTTCATTCTCTCTTCCTCCCTCTCTTTTCCTCTCTCCCTCTCCCTATTCTCTCTCTTTTTTCTCTTTCTCTCTTTCTCTCTCTCTCGCTTTCTTTCTGTTTTTTTCTGTTTTTTTCTTTTTCTCTTTCTCTTTCTATCTTTTCTTATCTCTTTCTCTTTCTCTCTCTTTTTCTCTTTTCCTCTTTTTCTTTCTCTTTCTTTCTCTGTCTCTTTCTCTCTCATACACACTCTCTCTCTCTCTCTTTTTCTCTCTTTCTCTTTCTCTCTCTTTCTCTTTCTTTGGGGATTTGAAAAGAAAAAGAATTTAGCTGGTGCCCTTTGTCATGACTCCAGCCTGGAGAGGATTAAAAAATTTGCATGTTATTAATGGCTGGGGTGACTGAAAAGCAGACGCGCTCGGAATGGGAGTTGCCGATTGTTTTTGTTCCCGCCAATAGGAAAGCGATAGAACTAGGGAATAACTTCCGTTTTTCAAGGGCCTGAGCACTGTTCTGTAATACATGTTGACATGTTGAATGTCACCTTCTGTCATGTACGATATTTCTTCATACTAATGACATCCTTCGGGATTCGGAAGAGTTTGCTGTCAGGCAGGCTTCATGAATAAAAAAGTGAACTTCAATATCAGCATTCTAGCCAAGCCATTGCAAGCTTTATTTCTGTAAACACCAGTACAGGGTCTACGTACTGATTTTTTAAAAATAAAATAAAATAAGGAGTGGTAGAGGTTGAAAGCAAAGCCTCCTTTCCCAGATTGGTGTCAACAAGATCTGATTTCTACCTTTATCGGCCCTATTCCCCAAAAAAGTCTGTATATCCTGCAATACTACAATGAAAATGTTTGAAAATGGGATATCTATTCGTTAAGTAACTAAATATTACATGTAAAAATGAGAGACTATGTGGGTTTTTTTTCTCCCTGCAAAGATTCAATAAGGTAAAAGGTAAATGTTCATTTGCTAAATGGCAATACAGTGGCACCTCTACTTAAGAACTGAATTCGTTCCGTGACCAGGTTCTTAAGTAGAAAAGTTCTTAAGAAGAAGCAATTTTTCCCATAGGAATCAATGTAAAAGCAAATAATGTGTGCAAACCCATTAGGAAAGAAATAAAAGCTCAGAATTTGGGTGGGAGGAGGAGGAGGAGGAGGAGGAGAGTCACTGCTGAAGGAAGAAGGTGAGGTGAGGGGGATAAAAAAAAATCCAAAACTTTAAGGCTTAAAAAAAAAGAGGGACTCTACGCACCTCCCATATACCGGGCGGGAGAGAGAAATGGCAGGAAACTGGCTGGGCCTTCACACTGCTCTCAAATTTTCTGGGAAATTTTTCCAGGTTCGGATTCTTAAGTAGAAAATGGTTCTTAAGAAAAGGCAAAAAAATCTTGAACACCCGGTTCTTATCTAGAAAAGTTCTTAAGTAGAGGCGTTCTTAGGTAGAGGTACCACTGTATTTGAAAATGGGATATCCATTCATTAACTAACTAAATATTACACGTAATACACTTACAAACGTAAACACAATTTAAAAAAGGAAAAAATTAAAATTATTATTATTGTTGTTGTTGTTGTTGCTGCTGCTGCTGTTTTGTTGTTGTTATATTATTATTATTATTATTATTATTATTATTATTATTATTATTATTATTATTATTATGTTCTCCAGTGGTTCTCCTCCTACCTCTCCGGTTGGTCGCAGTCGGTGTTAGTGGGGGGCCAGAGGTCGACTCCGAGGTCTCTCCCTTGTGGGGTGCCTCAGGGGTCGGTCCTCCCCCCCCTGCTATTTAATATCTACATGAAACCGCTGGCTGAGATCATCCAAGGGCATGGGGTGAGGTATCATCAGTACGCTGATGATACCCAGCTTTACATCTCCACCCCATGTCCAGTCAACGAAGCAGTGGAAGTGATGTGCCGGTGTCTGGAGGCTGTTGGGGCCTGGATGGGTGTCAACAGACTCAAACTCAACCCGGATAAGACGGAGTGGCTGTAAGTTTTGCCTCCCCAAGGACAATTCCATCTGTCCTTCCATTACCCTGGGGGGGGGGAATTATTGACCCCCTCGGAGAGGGTCCCCAACTTGGGCGTCCTCCTCGATCCACAGCTCACATTAGAGAACCATCTTTCAGCTGTGGCAAGGGGGGCGTTTGCCCAGGTTCGCCTGGTGCACCAGTTGCGGCCCTATCTGGACCGGGACTCACTGCTCACAGTCACTCATGCCCTCATCACCTCGAGGTTCGACTACTGTAATGCTCTCTACATGGGGCTACCTTTGAAAAGTGTTCGGAAACTTCAGATCGTGCAGAATGCAGCTGCGAGAGCAGTCATGGGCTTACCTAGGTATGCCCATGTTTCACCAACACTCCGCAGTCTGCATTGGTTGCCGATCAACTTCCAGTCACAATTCAAAGTGTTGGTTATGACCTATAAAGCCCTTCATGGCACTGGACCAGAATATCTCCGAGACCGCCTGCTGCCGCACGAATCCCAGCGACCGATTAGGTCCCACAGAGTGGGCCTTCTCCGGGTCCCATCAACTAAACAATGTCGGTTGGCGGGCCCCAGGGGAAGAGCCTTCTCTGTGGCGGCCCCGACCCTCTGGAACCAACTCCCCCCAGAGATTAGAACTGCCCCTACCCTCCTTGCCTTTCGTAAGCTCCTTAAGACCCACCTTTGTCGTCAGGCATGGGGGAACTGAGACATCTCCCCCGGGCATATACAATTTATGAATGGTATGTTTGTATGTATGTATGTGTGTGTGTTTAGAAAATGGGGTCTTTTAAATATTTTTAAATAGTAATTTAGATTTGTTGTAAATTGTTTTCACTTTGTTGTGAGCCACCCTGAGTCTACGGAGAGGGGCGGCATACAAATCTAAATAATAAATAAATAAATAAATAAATAAATAAATAAATAAATAAATAAATAAATAAATAAATAAATAAATAAATAATTGTTATTATTATTATCATCATCATCATCATCATCATCTTGCTCGGATGTGTGCGCACACCAGAGATGTGAAGCTGTGAGCGCAGAGCACCTGCAGCAGTGGGAGTAGCAACCCCACTTGGTTGGGATAAATAAATTCCCCGGGCAATGCAGGGTTATCAGCTAGTGTCCCTTGACTTTCGCGGGGGATACGCTCCAAGACCGCTGGCAAAAGTCAAATTTTCCCAAAGTAGAGATGCTCCCTTCCTTCCTTCCTTCCTCCCCCTCCCTCCTCCATCGCCCAGAACCCCGCAGGGGAAATGGGGCAGCAAGCTGAGGGCTTTGCTGCGCCCGCTACCGGCGTCTCCCATGGCGGCGGCAGCAGCACCGGTGCTCAGGGTCAGGGCAGAGGAAGGGGAAGCTCAAGGCAAGAGGGATCCGGGCCAGGACTCGAAGCCGGGATTCCAGGCCGGTCAGCTGGGAGGTCAGACGCTACCACTAAGGGAGACGGCTTAGGTGGGTGGAGGAAGAAGAGGTGGCGGCGGTGGGAACCAGTAAGACTCTGTTTCCAGTTGAGCGTACCAACGCTCCGAGAATTAAAGGGGAGGGATCGGGAGGCTGGGGCGGAAGAAGAGCTTTTATTTAAAGAAGCAGGATGGCTTGGGGGATGGAGGAGAGTTAAAACGCACAGTATTGTACATCAGGCGGCCGCGGGAAAACGTTCAAATGTTCAGAAAAAAAATGCGGAGTATTTTTTAATTAATTTTTTTTTGAAAACCCGTGGTATAGTCTTTTCGCGAAAGTCGGACCCGCGAAAGTCAAGGGACCACTGTATACACACCAGTATTGCTCCATTAAAAGTATGTCAAAGTAATTAATATTTTTAAACAGACTTTCGGTGGAAAACGCGCAGAGTTACAGTAAGTAGTATTCCAGGGAGCATCTTTAATAATTCATTCCATTTTGGTTTCATGATGCAATGAACAATAAAACGAAGATTCAGGCACAAGTATAAGCAACGAACAAAAGGCATGATTAATTAAATAGAATGCGAAAGTAAAAAATGAAATGCCTCGGCGTTTTGCAGCACCACATTCAGTTTATGGCTTACACAATTAGGAAAAATATAGATATTAAAATTTCATAAGCTGCTTAAAAATACTGAATTAATCAGATCCTGCGTTTTTAAAGGCTAAATATTTCATGACAGTAGGTTTTCAGCAGAGTGGATTTATTAAATTTTAGCCTATTTCTTTTATAAAATTATTCTGGGCTTTTATCATGGAGCAGGTTTCGAACAGTTATTAGATTTAGAATGGATAATATTTAGGGGAACAAAATGTCTGTTAAAATGAAGCTTTCGCTTCTCAGTACTTTCATCAAAAACTATAAAAGGGGCCTTCGAATAGCATTTAACAAGATTTGAATATAAAATCTACTTTTGGGTTAGTTTGAATTACACTTTTGATGTTAGCTGAATCTGTCAATTGGCCCTTTGATGTTCCGGTGACAGACTAACACCCAATGACCCAGGAAGCATGTTATAAAAATAGGACAATCTTTTAATAAAAATTCAATGAAGGTATGACCCCAACTAACCGCGGAGCATGTGATGGCTGCTGTCAAAAACCAGAGATTCGTCAACAAAGGGAGAACATCAAAATCATAAGAAGTGATACATGGCAACTCCAAATCTCAACTAGCAAATGCTCTGTCCTACACATTGGGAAGAAGAATCTGAACTCCAAATACGAACTGAATAATCAAATTATCACAGATAATCCCCACTCGGTTAAAGACCTTGGTATACTAATAACAAAAGATTTAAGTGCCAAAGCCCACTGCAACAATATAGCCAAGAAGGCTTCAAGAGTTGTAAACCTAATCCTACGTAGCTTCTGCTCTGGCAATCTCACACTACTTACCAGAGCTTACAAAACTTTCGCCAGACCCATCCTCGAATACAGCTCATCTGTTTGGAACCCATATCGCATCTCAGACATTAACACCCTTGAAAATGTCCAAAGATACTTCACCAGAAGAGCCCTTCACTCCTCCACTTGAAACAGAATACCCTATGAGACTAGACTTTCAATCCTGGGCCTAGAAAGTTAGAACTAAGACACCTTAAACAAGATCTAAGTATTGCCCACAAGATCATATGCTGCAACGTCCTGCCTGTCGGCGACTACTTCAGCTTCAACCACAACAACACAAGAGCACACAACAGATTTAAACTTAATATTAACCGGCCCAAACTTGACTTTAAAAAATATGACTCCAGTAACCGAGTTGTCAAAGGGTGGAACTCATTACCGGACTCCACAGTGTCATCCCCAAACCCCCAACACTTTACCCTTGGATTATCCTAAGAGGATTCCTAAGAGGTCAGTAAGGGGCGAGTACAAGTGCACTAGAGTGCCTTCCGTCCCCTGTCCTATTGCTCTCCTATATCTCCTGTACCTTTCTTCTATTCCTATATCTCTTCTTCTATTCTTTCATTGATATGTTCTATTACTATATTTTCTTTTCTATTCTTTCTTAGATATATATTTACTATGAGTATCTCCTCTATAACCTTCATCACGTATTTTACTATGTGTATATAGATATACAGTATACCCACTAAAACCCTCATTGTGTATTGGATTAAATAAATAAATAAATGAATGAATGAATGAATGAATGAATGAATGAATGAATGAATGAATAAATAAATAAATAAATAAATAAATAAATAAATAAATAAATAAATAAATAAATAAATAAATAAATGCCATTTATAATGCATTAGTTAGACCATACATGGAATAGTAAGTTTAGTTCTGGTCACCACAATCCCAAAAAAGTTGTTATAATGCTGGAAAGTGTGCAGAGGATAGCAACGAAGATGATGAAGGATCCGGAGGTTATATCATATGAAGTGTAGCTTAGTTTTTGGGAAGGAAAATAGGGAAAAGAATCTGCTTACCAGGTAACATCTGGCTAGCGTCCTTAGCCAGCACATTATTTTATCCCCTGGTTAGGGCTTTAGAAAACTTTATTCGGAGAGAGTAACAATGAAAGAGCTTGCAAGACAGTAAGAGCTGGGAACATCATTAGCACCTGGAAAGAAACTTTCGGAACAAGTACAGCAATGGAAAAAACCCTGCAAAGACATAAGGCTTGGAAAACATTCTTCACAGAGAGTAACAATGAAAGAGCTTGCAAGCCGGTAAGAGCTGGGAACATCATTAGCACCTGGAAAGAAACATTTGGAGCAAGTAGAGCAATGGGAAAACCCCTGCGAAGACAAGGCTTGGAAAACATTCTTCATAGAGAGTAACAATGAAAGGGCTTGCAAGCTGGTAAGAGCTGGGAACATTGTTAGCACCTAGTTAGGGCTGGAAAGAAACATTTGGAGCAAGCAGAGAATGAAAAAAAATACCCTACAAAGACAGGGTTTGGAAAATATTCTTCGCAGAGAGTAACAATGAAAGAGCTTGCAAGCCAGTAAAGAGCTGGGAACATCATTAGCACCTGGTTAGGGCTGGAAAGAAACTTATTCAGAGCAAGTTAGAGCAATGGAAAAAAGTCCTGCAAAGACTTAGGGCTTGGGAAACATTCTTCACAGAGAGAAACAATGAAAGAGCTTGCAAGGTTAGAGCTGGGAAGATCATTAGCAGCTATCTCCTATATCTCCTATCCCTTTCTTCTATTCCTATATCTCTTCTTCTGTTCTTTCATTGATATGTTCTATTACTATATCTTCTTTTCTATTCTTTCTTAGATATATTTTACTATGAGTATCTCCTCTATAACCTTCATCATGTATTTTACTATGTGTGTGTGTGTGTATGTATATATATATATACCCACTAAAACTCTAATTGTGTATTGTACAAAATAGATAGCTAGATAGATAGACAGACAGACAGACAGACAGACAGACAGACAGACAGACAGATAGGGCTGGGGGGGGAAAGCTACATTCAGAGTACAGTATAAGACACACCCAAATTATCAGCCTGTTTTAGGAAGAAAAAAGGTACATTTTATACTCCAAAAAATAAGTATAGCCTATCCGACGTAAGTATTGCCTTATACTCCAATGTAAGTACTGCCTTATACTCCAAAAAATAAGTATAGCCTATCCAACTCCTCAAAGAGAAATACAATCTAGAAGTAAAGAGAAATTGAGCAATTGATCAATGAAATAAGCTTGCTACCTCGAGTTGTGGGTGCTCCATTGCTGGAAATTTCCAACAGGGCAGCCGTTTGTCTAAATTGGTATTGAGTCTCCTGCTTGAGAAGGGTTAGACTAAATGACCTCCAAAGGTCCAATTTGATTTTGCTGTCAAATTATTTTGACCACAACGTAATTTTCCAAAATAGACTGGACAGCCATGTAAATAATGTACATCGTTTCACTGGGATGGTATAACGACTTCTGCACTGAAAAGGGGGTTGACTAGAAGACCTTCAAGGTCCCTCCCAGCTTTATGATTCTATATTCTATGTTCTATCTTCCAAATACCCAAAACATTTAAAAAAATGGTTTGCCGTATGTTCTGTCGGGCTCTCTGGTAGACTCCTCCCAAAAATTCACAGGTACAAATTTCAGACACACACACGTTTGAAAATTCAAAACAATGTTCTTTATAATGAAAATTCACTTAACCTAAGCCCTCTTTTTGTATAGCCAAGAGCCCTCGTCTCCAAACAAACTTGTAATTTGTACAAGTCCCTTATCAGTTCTGTGATACTTAGCTTGCAGCTGTGAGGCAATTCACAGTCCTTCTTCTTTCACAAAGTGAAACACACTTTGCTCTGGTTTAGTTTCAAAGTGGGGAAAAATCAGCACACAAAAGGTCAAAGTCGGTAAAGCAGTCACGAAACACAACGAGCAGATAATCCTCCACAATGGCCAAACCGACAGGCTGCTATTTATAGCAGCCTCACTAATGACCACAGCCCCACCCAACCACAGGTGGCCTCATTTTCTTTGATAATAATCTCTCAGTTGTTGCTGCCTATGCATCGCTCTCCGCATGTGTGGCTGTATCATTAACTCTTGTTCCGAATCCAAGGAGGAGCTAGATAATTGATCTCCTTCTGAGCTGTCTGCCACACTCTCCTCCTCCCTGTCACTCATGTCTTCTTGGTCAGAGGAGCCTTCATCATCAGATTCCACCGGGGGCAAAACAGGCCTGCAGCATGTGGATGTCTCCCCCACATCCACAGTCCTTGGGGCAGGAGCTGGGCCAGAGCTAACCACAACACCGTATATATTACATGTCCAAATTTACAAAGACGGTTCTGGGCACCATGGAAGCATCAAAAGCTGCCAAGATCTCAAACTTTCCTCAAGATTATTAATTCTAAATTAAAGTATCACCTTGATGGTACAAACCGGCTTTGTAAAGACATTACTTTGAGGTCTATAATTACATGATTCCATCAAGGTGGGCCATTAGACACCTTTCTTGAGTCATATCAGAAAATAGGTACCGCTAATTAATAAAACGAGCTGTTTCAAGTTATGAGCGAGAGAAACTCTCGCAAAACTACCTGACCTTCAAAAAGTCTATTTATCATGTACCTGGCTAATGATTTCTCACATTCTCTGCTTCTGAGAAGTTTTCTTTTATAAAGTTTTCCTTCAGCATCATTAACTAATTCCATAATTTGCAGCAAGGATATCAGGTGACATCTGAGTGACATTTTTTTCCCTCTTGATGTTCAAACAGTGCGTAAAATGAACCAGGAATCATGAGAGAAATCCAATGACAGTTTATTTCTAACTCTTAAGTAAGCCAGGTTTATAATCCAGCTAGAATAGAGTAGAATAGAATAGAATGGAGTGGAGTGGAGAGGAGTGGAGTGGAGTGGAGAGGATTGGAGTGGAGAGGAGAGGAGTGGAGTGGAGTGGAGTGGAGAGGAAAGGAGAGGAGTGGAGTGGAGAGGAGAGGAGTGGAGAGGAGTGGAGTAGAGTGGAGTGGAGTGCAGAGGATTGGAGTGGAGTGGAGTAGAGTAGAGTGGAGTGGAGTAGAGTAGAGTAGAGTACAATAGAAGAGTAGAGTAGAGTAGAGTAAAAGAATAAAGTAGAGTAGAGTAGAATAGAAGAGTAGAGTAGATTAATAGAGTAGAGTAGAACAGTAGAGTAGAGTAGAGGAGTAAAGTAGTGTAGTGTAGAGTATAGAAGAATAGAGAAGGGATAGAATAGAAGACGTAAAGAAGAGTAGAGTAAAGTAGAGTCGAATAGAGTAGAAGAATAGAATAACAACAACAACAACAACAACAACAACAACAACACAACAACAACAGAGTTGGAAAGGGCCTTGGAGATCTTTCAGTCCAACATCATGTTTAGGCAGGAAACTCTACACTACTTCAGACAGATGGTTATCCATCATCTTCTTTAAAAACTTCCAGTGTTGGAGCATTCAAAACTTCTGGAGGCAAGCTGTTCCACGGATTAATTGTTCTAACTGTCAGGAAATTTCTCCTTAGTTCTAAGTTACTTTTCTCCTTGTTTAATTTCCACCAGTTGCTTCTTGTTTTACCCTCAGGTGCTTTGGAGAATAGCTTGGCTCCCTCTTCTTTGTGGCAACACCGAGATATTGGAACCCTGCTATCATATCTTCCCTGGTCCTTCTTTTCATTAAACTAGCCATGCCCAGTTCCAGCAACCGTTCTTTATATGTCTTAGCCTCCTAATCATCTTTGTTGCTCTTCTCTGCACTCTTTCTAGAGTTTCAACATCTTTTCTCACATCGTGGTGACCAAAACTGGATGCTGTAGCGTCTCACCAGAGCTTACAAAACTTTCACCAGACCCATCCTCGAATACAGCTCACCTGTCTGGAACCCACACCGAATTTCAGACATCAACACCCTAGAAAAAGTCCAACGATACTTCACCAGAAGAGCCCTTCACTCCACCACCTGAAACAGAATACCCTACGAAACTAGACTTACAATCCTGGGTCTAGAAAGCTTAGAACTACGACGCCTTAAACATGATCTAAGTATTGCCCACAAGATCACATACTGCAACGTCCTGCCTGTCAACAACTACTTCAGCTTCAACCGCAATAACACAAGAGCACGCAACAGGTTCAAACTTAATATCAACCGCTCCAAACTTGACTGTAAAAAATATGACTTTAGCAATCGAGTTGCTGAAGCGTGGAACTCATTACCAGACTCTGTGGTGTCAACCCACAACCCCCAACATTTTTCCCTTAGACTTTCCAGGGTTGACTTCTCCAGATTCCTTAGAGGTCAGTAAGGGGCGAGCATAAGTGCACTAGTGTGCCTTCTGTCCCCTGTCCAATTGTCTCTCCTATATTTTATATATCTTTTCTCCCATCCATATATCCTTCCTCTACTCTTCAATGATGTATTCTATTCTCATATCTCTTCTTCTATCCCTTCCCTGATATTTACTACTACTACACGTTTTTATTCTCTTTAACTTTCAATTTGTATTGGACAAAATAAATAAATAAAAATAAATATAAATAAATAAATAAAACGGGATCAGCACTTCACGTGACCTTGATTCTCCGCACTTTAAACGCCGTCTAAAATGCAACTCGCCATGTACGACAACAGGCATCTGAAAAATGAAATATTTTTTCTCAAAAAAATAAAGGGAACACTCAAATAACGCAAATAGGTTTGCCTATTTGCCGATGACTCTAAAGTGTGCAATAGGGTTGATATTCCTGGTGGGGTCTGTAATATGGTAAATGATTTAGCTTTACTAGATAAATGGTCAAAGCAATGGAAACTGCAGTTTAATGTTTCCAAATGTAAAATAATGCACTTGGGGAAAAGGAATCCTCAATCTGAGTATTGCATTGGCAGTTCTGTGTTAGCAAAAACTTCAGAAGAGAAGGATTTAGGGGTAGTGATTTCTGACAGTCTCAAAATGGGTGAGCAGTGTGGCCGGGCAGTAGGAAAAGCAAGTAGGATGCTTGGCTGCATAGCTAGAGGTATAACAAGCAGGAAGAGGGATATTGTGATCCCCTTATATAGAGCGCTGGTGAGACCACATTTGGAATACTGTGTTCAGTTCTGGAGACCTCACCTACAAAAAGATATTGACAAAATTGAACGGGTCCAAAGACGGGCTACAAGAATGGTGGAAGGTCTTAAACATAAAACGTATCAGGAAAGACTTCATGAACTCAATCTGTATAGTCTGGAGGATAGAAGGAAAAGGGGGGACATGATCGAAACATTTAAATATGTGAAAGGGTTAAATAAGGTCCAGGAGGCAAGTGTTTTCAATAGGAAAGTGAACACAAGAACAAGGGGACACAATCTGAAGTTAGTTGGGGGAAAGATCAAAAGCAACGTGAGAAAATATTATTTCACTGAAAGAGTAGTAGATCCTTGGAACAAACTTCCAGCAGACGTGGTTGGTAAATCCACAGGAACTGAATTTAAACATGCCTGGGATAAACATAGATCCATCCTAAGATAAAATACAGGAAATAGTATAAGGGCAGACTAGATGGACCATGAGGTCTTTTTCTGCCGTCAGTCTTCTATGTTTCTATCCTAGACCTGAATGAATGAAATACTCTCACTGAATATTTCATTTGCACAACTATTCCATTTGCACAACAGCATGTGAAATTGACTGTCAATCAGCGTTGCTTCCTAAGTGGGCAGTTTGATTTCACAGAAGTTTGATTTACTTGCAGTTATATTCTGTTTTTTAAGTGCTCCCTTTATTTTTTTTATTTTTTTTTGAGCAGTGTACTTCCAAGCAGCTGTAAACGAACGCATTTCAAGGGTAGAAGTGGTGAGCGGCTACGATCCTATTAAAAGCATCTTTCTGTAATTTTCGGCGGTGGGGGCAGAAATAATGCTGGCGAAACAATCGCAGGGTAGATTGGAGAAGCCAGGTGCTGCCCTTCATTGTTATGCGGCTTACACTTCCTACAGCTACTGCAGCTGTCTTCTTTCTTAAAAGAACTGTGCAACAATTATCTTTCTGATTAGCAAGCGAAACCATCACCGGCTATCTGGTTTAAGACGTTGCTTATCGTATCTGTAGCATAAGACAATTCATTTGCCTTTGATGCAGGCGGCCAATTGCAATTGTAAGATAGCGCGAGCTTTATGTTTGACAGGACTGGTAGACGGCCGTGCTATTATCAGTAAAACACAAACAAGCCACATTGGGAAAGATCTGGTTAAGTCAGAGCCCTATATCAGCAGCTCAAAACATTAATCTTAAATTAATTAAGCCTACCATCCCTGTTCTAATGTTCCCTTTTGCCCATATCCATTTCATGTACTCATAATCATGTTTATACATAGAAACATAGAAGTCTGACGGCAGAAAAAGACCTCATGGTCCATCTAGTCTGGCCTTATACTATTTTCTGTATTTTATCTTAGGATGGATATATGTTTATCCCAAGCATGTTTAAATTCAGTGACTGTGGATTTATCTAACATGTCTGCTGGAAGTTTGTTCCAAGCATCTACTACTCTGTCAATAAAATAATATTTTCTCATGTTGCTTTTGATCTTTCCCCCAACTAACTTCAGATTGCGTCCCCTTGTTCTTGTGTTCACTTTCCTATTAAAAACACTTCCCCCCTGGACTTTATTTAACCCTTTAACATATTTAAATGTTTCGATCATGTCCCCCCTTTTCCTTCTGTCCTCCAGACTATACAGATTGAGTTCATTCAGTCTTTCCTGATACGTTTTATGCTTAAGACCTTCCACCATTCTTGTAGCCCGTCTTTGGACCTGTTCAATTTTGTCAATATCTTTTTGTAGGTGAGGTCTCCAGAACTGGACACAGTATTCCAAATGTGGTCTCACCAGCACTCTATATAGCGGGATCATAATCTCCCTCTTCCTGCTTGTTGCACCTCTAGCTATGCAGCCAAGCATCCTACTTGCTTTCCTTACCGCCTGACTGCACTGCATTTTGAGACTGTCAGAAATCACGACCGCTAAATCCTTTTCTTCTGAAGTTTTTGCTAACACAGAACTGCCAATACAAATACTTGTAGCTATTATCTAATACATACCCGACAAAATAAAATACAGTGGTAGCTTGGTTTTTGAACGATTTACAATTCGAACAAATCGGTATTCGACCAAGAAATTCGAGAAAATTTTGCCCTAAAATCCGAACAAATATTTGGAACTCGAACACCTGAGATGAGCCGAGTGGAGCCGAATGGCGTTCGTTCGGCCCAGCGTGTCTTGCCCGCATCATCAGTACGAGTCAATCAGCGATCGGAGGAAGAACCGGGCCAAACCGGGAACAACTCACTGCGGAGGTAATCCCTGAGTTGCAACAGTTTATTTAGTGTGCAGTGTTTTCACGTACAGTGGTACCTCTACCTAAGAATGCCTCTACTTAAGAACTTTTCTAGATTCGAACTGGATGTTCAAGATTTTTTTGCCTCTTCTTAAGAACCGTTTTCACGAAGGCCCGGTCAGTTTCCTGCCATTCCCCCTTTAATCCTGGCCATCTCAGGCCTTTCTGGGCTGCCGGAGGAGCCTTTCGGTGGCGCTTAAGGAGGCTTTGGCAGTCCAGAGCGAACAAAGCATTTTCCTTTCTCTGGGCGCTTGGAGAGGGAATAAACCTCTGCCAGCGCCCAGAGAAAAGAAATGCTCCCTTTGCTCTGGGCAGCAACTGTCTTCCTCCTCCTCCTCCCACCCAAATTCCAAGCTTTTATTTCTTTCCTAATGGGTTTGCATGCATTATTTGCTTCTTATGTGTTCTGTCTGGGTCACTCCAGAAACCAATACCAACCCAAAAAGAGAAGCCAGACACACTGGTAAAAGGCAAAGGCAGTTTTATAAAATTCAAGAAAAACACAGGTAACAGAAAATGTCCTTACAAACAGGAAAATGCTCTATCTTCAGATATATCCACGAAGGCAAAAGTCCATGCAGCAATACAGAATTCTTGCTGCCAAGCCGAGGCTGTAGATAGCAGACCTACACCTCCCACGGATCTTCCAAAGCTGCTGGGCCACAAGCCAGGAACAGAGACGCCGAGAAACAAGACAGGATAACGCAACTCCAAACTGATAACACTCCACATGGCTTCAAGGGCTTGCCTGCCTTTTAAACCCTGCTAAGGAGGACCACACCCAAACCCAGCTGTTCCTAATTCAGTGCTGATAATACTTCTTTAATTGCTCCTTTCTTTGATCTGACTGTCGCATGTCAATGACGGCTTGAGCTTCATCACCTAATGACTCCAAACTACTGGCTGGGGAGAGTCCTCCCCCTCCGGGGCTCTCATGCTGTTCTCCTTCATCCCATTCCTGATTTTCCTCTCCCCCGTCCGACTGTTCAGCCCCCTCCTCTTCGCTGTCATCCTCCTCCGGGCATGGAGCCAGCAGAGACACAGCCGGTCCCTGAGCAGCCTCAGGCTGAACCACAACACTATGGGGAAAATTGCTTCTACTTACAAACTTTTCTACTTGGTCACAGAACAAATTAAGTTCTTAAGTAGAGGTGCCACTGTAATTTCAAACAGCGTGGAAAATATAGGATTGTGGTCTAAATCGAATTTGGCAGCTATGTAGACTTCAATTCCCAGAAAGCCCTAGTCAGCCTGTTATGTTTTGTCCACTCAAAGGACCCAACTGATATGAAGAAAGCTTATTTTTATAGCATTCTGAGAGAAAATCCACATTCCAGGAAAAAGTCCACACTGACCTCTTACCACATGAAAATAAACAGAAAATGCTATCAAAATAATTAAAATAACTCAAACCATGCAGTCACCAATGGAGACGTTAAAAGTTTTTTTTAGAAATTCATTTGTTTTGGATTTGTAAAGAGAAATCAAAATATTTACACGTTATTAGTAGTCTGAACTGGAAAATGCACTTAGGTTTTAAAATGGAAAGAAATACAGTAATACCTCGTCTTACGAACTTAATTGGTTCCGGAAGTAGGTTCGTAAGGCAAAAAGTTTGTAAGACGAAACATTGTTTCCCATAGGAAACAATGTAAAAGCGATTAATGCATGTGAAGGGGGAAAAAATCGCAAAATGGTGCTCCGCCGCCCAGCTGTCACCTTTTAAAACAGCCGGGGGGCTTCTCGGCGTTCTCCCGAACCCGAACCTGAACTTTTTGGGTTCGGGAGGCCGCCAAGAAGCGCCGCCGTCTGGCTGTCACCTTCTGAAACAGCCATGGGGCTTCTCGCCGTTCTCCTGAACGCCGAACCCGGAAGTCCAAGTTTGGGTTCGGGTTCCGGAGGCCGCCGAGAAGCGCCCGGCTGTTTCAGAAGGTTACAGCTGGGCGGCGGCGCCTGGCGGAGTGCCGTCTTTACAATCGGCGGTGGCGTTTTCAGCCGATCTGGAGGCTGGAAAGGAGGTGGGGAATCCCAATAGGGAATTCCATGGGCGGAGCTTTGACGTCACGAAGACGTCCTTCCTGGCCACGTTTCGATCCCCCGGCTGTTTCAGAAGGTGACAGCCAGACGGCGGTGCTTCTCGGTGGCCTCCCGAACCTGAAAAGTTCGGGTTCGCGAGAACGCCGAGAAGCCCCACGGCTGTTTTAAAAGGTGACAGCCAGGCGGTGGCGCCCAGCGGAGTGCTATTTTGCGATCTGCGGTGGGTTCGTAAGCTGAAAAAAGTTCGTAAGAAGAGGCAAAAAATTTCCGAACCCCGGGTTCGTATCACGAGGGGTTCGTATCATGAGGGGTTCGTATCACGAGGTACCACTGTACTGTATTTTCTGGAGTATAAGACGCACCTGAGTAATCACTACCCCTAAATCCTTCTCTTCTGACGTTTTTGCTAACACAGAACTGCCAATACAATACAGTGAACCCTCGATCATCGCGAGGGTTCCGTTCCAGGACCCCACGCGATGATCGATTTTTAGCGAAGTAGCGGTGCGGAAGTAAAAACACCATCTGCGCTTGCGCAGATGGTGTTTTTGCTTCCACTGCCGCCCGCCCTTCGCCCGCCCACCCCGTTGCTCGCGCCCGCCCACCCCATTGCTCACGCTGTTGCTGGGGCCGCTTCCCAGCTGGGGAGCCGAGCTAGGGATTCCCCAAGCGCGCGCGCTTTCCCCAGCAACGCGCGCGCGGTCCGGACTCCCTAGCTCGGCTCCCCAGCTGGGGAGCGAGCTGCGATGTCCCCAAGCGCGCGGGCACCGCCCGCCCGCCCACGCTGTTGCTGGGGCCGCTTCCCAGCTGGGGAGCCGAGCTAGGGAGTCCGGACCGCGCGCGCGTTGCTGGGGAAAGCGCGCGCGCTTGGGGAATCCCTAGCTCCGCTCCCCAGCTGGGGAGCCGAGCTAGGGATTCCCCAAGCGCGCGCGCTTTCCCCAGCAACGCGCGCGCGGTCCGGACTCCCTAGCTCGGCTCCCCAGCTGGGGAGCGAGCTGCGATGTCCCCAAGCGCGCGGGCACCGCCCGCCCGCCCACGCTGTTGCTGGGGCCGCTTCCCAGCTGGGGAGCCGAGCTAGGGAGTCCGGACCGCGCGCGCGTTGCTGGGGAAAGCGCGCGCGCTTGGGGAATCCCTAGCTCCGCTCCCCAGCTGGGGAGCCGAGCTAGGGATTCCCCAAGCGCGCGCGCTTTCCCCAGCAACGCGCGCGCGGTCCGGACTCCCTAGCTCGGCTCCCCAGCTGGGGAGCGAGCTGCGATGTCCCCAAGCGCGCGGGCACCGCCCGCCCGCCCACGCTGTTGCTGGGGCCGCTTCCCAGCTGGGGAGCCGAGCTAGGGAGTCCGGACCGCGCGCGCGTTGCTGGGGAAAGCGCGCGCGCTTGGGGAATCCCTAGCTCCGCTCCCCAGCTGGGAAGCGGAGCTAGGGATTCCCCAAGCGCGCGCGCTTTCCCCAGCAACACGCGCGCGGTCCGGACTCCCTAGCTCGGCTCCCCAGCTGGGGAGCGAGCTGCGATGTCCCCAAGCGCGCGGGCACCGCCCGCCCGCCCACGTGTTGCTGGGGCCGCTTCCCAGCTGGGGAGCCGAGCTGAGGTGTCCCCGCGCGTGCCGCCCGCCCGCCCACGCCGTTGCTCGCGCTGCCGCTGGGGTCTTACGGGGGCAAGAGGGGGAAGACCCAGGGAAGCCTCTGCCCGGCGGGGAAACTCCACCATCTACGCATGCGTGGAAGGGCACGCATGCGTAGATGGTGGAGTTTACTTCCGGGTTGAAAACTCGCGAAATAGCCCTTTCGCGATCCTTGAGGACGCGAAACTCGAGGGTTCACTGTACTCAGATTGAGGATTCCTTTTCCCCAAGACTCAGTTGCTGAAGATTAAATTTAGATAAAAGAGATTTTATCATTTTTTACATTGTTGGAACCTTTTGTAGTAAGACAATGAAGGGAAAATTTTTAATTTAGAATTTTAAGAATTGCTAATAATGTATAAAATTAACAGAAAATTTTATACGGGGAATGATAAGACCTTCCATTGAGTGAGTAATGAGAAAAGAGAAGTTTGTACATGATTGATTTTAAGCATTGTTGTTGTGTTTATAACCATATATTGTTTTATTTCATGGTGGAGAAAAATAAAAAATCTTAAAAGAATTTATGGGAGAAAATCAAGAAAAAAATAGGCTTTGGTCCCTGCGCATTTTAATCAATTTTCTTACTTAGAAAATGGGAGAATGAAAAGGATTTTCATGTAAGAAGTTTTAAATAGCTTTTTTAAAATTGAGTTAAGGTATTTTCCTTCCCCTCGACCCCCCCATTGATTAATTTTCATTTTGAAGCCCCATTAGTCATGCACGTACATCTTGCTTCAAAAGTAATAAATGGTTTTTTGGGCTGGGATGCATTACCAGCTTTGTTATGAGATCTGAATACGGCAAAATTCAGTTTTAATTTATTGCAAGTATTATCCGGCAGAAGGGGGGGGGGGAGATTTTGTGCTGCGAGGAGATACCAAGAGGCTTTTCTTAAACGTTCCCTTTTGAGTTGCAACGCTAAGGCCTTATCTAATTGCCTGAAACCAAACATCCTTGTTGGGAGGATGATCGGTAGCCCACGTGCTCTGTGTAAAGTAGTTGAAAGATAAGGAGATGGATTCTACGTCTCCTTCGCCTTGTTCCCTATTTGTAAAAAAAGGCTGTTTACAAGAAGCATGACAGCACACAGTTAATCAATTATGTCTAATAAACGTAGGAGGGAGGCTCTATGAAGATGAACGAGCCTGGGTGGCGCAGTGGTTAGAGTGCAGCACTGCAGGCTACTGCTGCTAGCTGCAGTTCAGCAGTTCAAATCTCACCACCGGCTCAAGGTCGACTCAGCCTTCCATCCTTCCGAGGTGGGTGAAATGAGGACTCAGATTGTTGGGGGCAATAGGCTGACTCTGTAAACCGCTTAGAGAGGGCTGTAAAAGCCCTATGTAGTGGTATATAAGTCTAAATGCTATTGCTATTGCTAAGATGACGCAGCAAAATGTACTTCAAGTATATTGCGTGAATACAATCAAATGCAATCATTGGTTGTATAAACAGAGGTATAGAATAGAAAGAAAGAGAAAGAGAGAAAGAGAGAAAGAGAAAGAAAGACAGAGACAGAGCAAGAGGGAGAGAAAGAGGGAGAAAGAAAGAGAGAGAGACAAAGAGAGAAAGAGAGAGAGAGGGAGAAAGAGAGAGAGAGAGAGTCAGCGAGAGAAAGAGAGAGAGAAAGGGGAGAGAGAAAGAGAGAGAGAAAGAGAGAGCAAGAGACAACGAGAGAAAGAGAGAAAGAGAAAGAGGGAGAGAGAGAAAGAGAAAGAAACAAAGAGAGAGAAAGAGAGGGGGAGAGGGAGAGAGAGAAAGAGAGAGAGCAAGAAAGCAAGAAACAGATAGAGAGAGAGGAGAGGAAAGGAAAGGAAAGATAAAATCGGTCAATCCTAAAGAAAATGAACTCTGACTGTCTTTTGGGAAGACAGATTCTGAAGCAGGAGTTGAAATACTTTTAACCCAGGGGTGAAATCCAATTTGCTTTTCACTACCAGTTCTGTGGGCGTGACTTGGGAGGTGGCTTGGTGGGCGTGGTAGGGGAAGGTTACTGTAAAATCCCCATTCCCTCCCCATATCTGGGGCCAGCCAACGGTGGTATTTGTCAGTTCTCCAAACTACTCAATATTTACACTACTGGTTCTCCAGACCCTGTCAGAGACTGCTGGATTTCATCCATGGGTGGGCTACCATTCCCAGCCCTACCGGAATGGGCTGGGAGCACGTGCCTCTATCCGTGCCAGGAGTGTCCGTGCACCCGCCACAGGATTTAGCTTCTCCGCATGTGCAGAAGCAAATCTCGCGTGAAAGGTGTGCGTGATTTCCGGGATGCTTCCACACATGACGTGATCAGCAAAACAAGGTAAGGGCTGCCGGTCCACTCCTGTCCACTTGCCCATGTGACGCGGTGACAAGTTGTAGTTGTTGTTGTTGTTGTTGTTATTATTATTATTATTATTATTATTATTATTATTATTATTATTATTGTCAATACAACACAGCAAACAAGATAACTATGCTGGATTTTGTATTTCATCACCAGTCGGGCGCTTCCCAAGCACCTAGGACTGTGTGATGTAGCGGCGAATTATGTTTGCCGATCCCAGTAAAGGGGCCTTTTGCAATTGACAGATGGAGATTTTGTCAATTCCGATGGTTTTCAAATGTCCCTGAGGTCTGGGACCACTTTCACTGGCTTATGCCAGATTTGTTGCAGCTCGATTTTTAGATCTTCGTATTTCACTAATTTCTCTAGCTGCTTCTCCTCAACTCTGCTGTCTCCTGGGATTGTGATGTCGAAGATCCATGCTTTCTTTTTCTCCATAATCAGGATGTCTGGTGTGTTACGTTTCAAAATCCAGTCAGTCTGAAGTCAGAAGTCCCATTATTATTATTATTATTATTATTATTATTATTATTATTATTATCCAATATGCTAATGGTTGCCTCCAAATAGAATGCTGGGTTGGTAAACGTTGCCATCTTCATTTGCTATAACATCCTTGGGGGGGAAAAATCTCAATAAAAATACGCCTAATGAAGGGAAAAAAAAAGGCGAAGGGCCAGATGGACCGAGCTGTGAAATGATGACATATTTTTCCTGGAACCTCATTCTGCATTGCAACATTTTCACGGTGGCGGTTGGGTTTATTTCTGAATAGGCAATTGTAACAAAATATATGTATATTATACAACAGACCAGTACAGATGGAAGAATAACACATTAACGTACTTCTATTGCCACCACAAACCGGCATGCAAAATGTTTTAAGCCATGTTAGTCCTTCTTTATATGCCTCATTTAAACAGATGCTTGGAACGAGTGTATCATTAGACCGGCAATTACACAGCATCAGCACAAATATTTTGATAGCTTCATGCATCTCTTCTTAACTCCTGTTTTAAACCCCCTTGTTTAATTACTGGAAGTATTTGTTTTGCCAAAGTTCAAAGGCGGAGCAATGCCTTAGCAGATAACCGAGTAGCCTTTCTGTAGCCAGTACTCAGGCTTCCTACTCAACCGAATTTGGAGGAGAAAACATAATTAGATCGAGAGAGTTTTAAATGCTTCCCGGAGTTGCAGTGATAAGGCAGTTTGATATCAAGGAAGGGCCTGTGAGATTTGGCATAAATGAGAGAAAACGGAATCAGAAAAACAACAGCAAAGTTCAAAAAACAGTTTCCTTTAAACGAGGACAAGCAGGAAATGTTTACAAGGAAGATAGGAAGAGTTTTCCAAAAAGGGACAAAGACATCACTAATTTCACATACAGGATTCCCGGAGGCAAAATGGTTTCGTTTTTATTTGTTTGATATAATGGAGTGGAGTCCCACATCTACATAGAAACATAGAAGACTGACGGCAGAAAAAGACCCCATGGTCCATCTAGTCTGCCCTTATACTATTTCCTGTATTTTATCTTAGGAGGGATCTATGTTTATCCCAGGCATGTTTCAATTCAGTGACTGTGGATTTACCAACTACGTCTGCTAGAAGTTTGTGCCAAGCATCTACTACTCTTTCAGTAAAATAATATTTTTTCACGTTGCTTCTGATCTTTCCCCCAACTAACCTCAGATTGTATCCCCTTGTTCTTGTGTTCACTTTCCTATTAAAAACACTTCCCTCCTGAACCTTATTTAACCCTTTGACATATTTAAATGTTTCGATCATGTCCCCCCTTTTCCTTCTATACTACAGACTATACAGATTGAGTTCATTAAGTCTTACCTGATAAGTTTTAAGCTGAAGACCTTGCACCGTTCCAGGGGAACGAGGGATCGTTGCCTAATAACAGTCCCTTGTTCTGGCTCTGTGAGCCCAATCTTGGGTACTGGTGGTGAGTGTAACTCTGGCCCTGGGCTCAGGTTGCTGCTGCTGAATGCCAGGTCGGTGGTAAATAAAGCTCTCCTCATCCGGGATTTGATCCTGGATGAGGAGGCCGACCTGGCATGTATTACTGAAACCTGGCTGGGCCCGGAGGGAGGTGTTCCTCTCTCTGAAATTTGCCCAGCCGGGTGTCAGATATGGCATCAACCTCGACCCCAGGGAAGGGGGGGAGGAGTGGCTATTGTAGCCAGGGAGAGCCTTTGCCTGCGTAGACTCATTGCTCCGGAAATTGCAGGTTGCGAGTCTCTCTTAATGAAGTTGGACTTAGGGGTTCAGGTGGGCTTATTTCTCACGTACCTGCCTCCCAGCTGCGTGTCAAAAGCCCTGCCTGTGCTACTCGAGGAGGTAGCCGGGTTGGCGGTGGAGTTCCCCGGACTCATCGTCCTGGGGGACTTCAACCTGCCATCACTCGGCGAAACCTCTGGGTTGGCACAGGAGTTCATGGCCACCATGACAGCCGTGGACCTGACTCAAGTAGTACAGGGTCCGACTCACGAGGGAGGGCACGCACCTGACATGGTATTCCTTTCCGAGCAATTGAGTAATGGTCTGAGACTAAGGGGCTTAGAAGTATTGCCTTTGTCATGGTCAGACCATTTTCTACTACGGCTTGACTTCCTGGCTCCAATCCTTCCCCGCAGGGAGGCGGAACCAATGAAGATGTTCCGCCCCAGACGCCTGATGGACCCAGAGGGCTTTCAGACGGCGCTTGGGGTTATTCCAGATACACTCGTCCGCAGTCCGGCAGAGTCTCTCGCGGAGGCCTGGAACACAGCTGCAGCGGGGGCTCTTGACCGGATTGCGCCTTTGCGACCTCTCCGAGGCGTTAGACCCCGTAGAGCCCCATGGTTCAACGAGGAGCTCCAGGAGTTGAAACGCCAAAAGAGACGTCTAGAGAAGCGATGGAGGAAGAGTAGGTCTGAATCCGATCGAACACTTGTAAGAGCTTTTATTAAGACTTACAAAGTGGCGCTCAAGGCGGCAAGATGCGCGTACCATGCCGCCTTGATTGCATCAGCGGAATCCCGCCCGGCCGCTCTGTTTAGGGTGACCCGCTCCCTTCTTAATCAGGGGGGAGTTGGGGAGCCCTTGCAGAGTAGTGCTGAGGATTTTAACACGTTTTTCGCTGATAAAGTCGCTCGGATTCGGGCCGACCTCGACTCCAATTGTACAAGTCGACTGACAACGAGTCAGTCGAGGTGACTGGGGAACGTACTTGTCCACCTGTCTGGGAAGAGTTTGATCTGGTGACACCTGATGAAGTGGACAAGGCCATTGGAGCTGTGAGTTCCGCCACCTGTTTACTGGATCCGTGTCCCTCCTGGTTGGTTTCGGCCAGCAGGGAGGTGACACGGAGCTGGGCCCAGGAGATTACCAACGCTTCCTTGGGGAGGGGAGTTTTTCCATCACTCTATAAAGAAGCGCTTGTGCGCCCCCTCCTCAAGAAGCCCTCCCTGGACCCAGCTGTCCTTAATAACTATCGTCCAGTCTCCAACCTTCCCTTTATGGGGAAGGTTGTTGAGAAGGTGGTGGCACTCCAGCTCCAGCGGTCCTTGGAAGAAGCCGATTATCTAGGTCCCCGGCAGTCGGGTTTCAGGCCCGGTTACAGCACGGAAACTGCTTTGGTCGCGTTGATGGATGATCTCTGGCGGGCCCGGGACAGGGGTTTATCCTCTGTCCTGGTGCTCCTCGACCTCTCAGCGGCTTTCGATACCATCGACCATGGTATCCTTCTGCACCGGCTGGAGGGGCTGGGGGTGGGAGGCACTGTTCTGCAGTGGTTCTCCTCCTACCTCTCTGGCCGGTCGCAGTCAGTGTTAGTGGGGGGTCAGAGGTCGACTCCTAGGTCTCTCCCTTGTGGGGTGCCTCAGGGGTCGGTCCTCTCCCCCCTGCTATTTAACATCTACATGAAACCGCTGGGCGAGATCATCCAAGGACATGGGGTGAGGTATCATCAATATGCGGATGATACCCAGCTTTACATCTCCACCCCATGCCCAGTCAACGAAGCGGTGGAAGTGATGTGCCGGTGCCTGGAGGCTGTTGGGGCCTGGATGGGTGTCAACAGACTCAAGCTCAACCCGGATAAGACGGAGTGGCTGTGGGTTTTGCCTCCCAAGGACAATTCCATCTGTCCGTCCATTACCCTGGGGGGGGGGAATCATTGACCCCCTCAGAGAGGGTCCGCAACTTGGGCGTCCTCCTCGATCCACAGCTCACATTAGAACAACATCTTTCAGCTGTGGCGAGGGGGGCGTTTGCCCAGGTTCGCCTGGTGCACCAGTTGCGGCCCTATCTGGACCGGGACTCATTGCTCACAGTCACTCATGCCCTCATCACCTCGAGGTTCGACTACTGTAATGCTCTCTACATGGGGCTACCTTTGAAAAGTGTTCGGAAACTTCAGATCGTGCAAAATGCAGCTGCGAGAGCAGTCATGGGCCTACCTAGGTATGCCCATGTTTCAACATCACTCCGCAGTCTGCATTGGCTGCCGATCAATTTCCGGTCACAATTCAAAGTGTTGGTTATGACCTTTAAAGCCCTTCATGGCATCGGACCAGAATATCTCCGAGACCGCCTCCTGCCGCACGAATCCCAGCGACCGATTAGGTCCCACAGAGTGGGCCTTCTCCGGGTTCCGTCAACTAAACAATGTCGGTTGGCGGGCCCCAGGGGAAGAGCCTTCTCTGTGGCGGCACCGGCCCTCTGGAACCAACTCCCCCCGGAGATTAGGACTGCCCCTGCTCTTCCTGCCTTCCGTAAACTCCTTAAAACCCACCTTTGCCGTCAGGCATGGGGGAACTGAAACATCTCCCCCTGGGCACGTTTAATTTATGCATGGTATGTCTCTGTGTGTGTCTGTTAGCATATGGGGTTTTTAATATTTAAACATTTTAAACTTGTCTGATTACCCATGATTTGTTTCTACATGTTGTGAGCCGCCCCGAGTCTCCGGAGAGGGGCGGCATACAAATCTAAGTAATAAATAAATAAATAAAACTGCAGTTTCCATTGCTTTGACCATTTATCTAGCAAAGCTAAATCATTTGCCATATTACAGACCCCTCCAGGAATAAAATACAGGAAATAGTATAAGGGCAGACTAGATGGACCATGAGATCTTTTTCTGGCGTCAATCTTCTATGTTTCCATGGCAAGCACTATTTTGGCACTAGTGGATAGAATTCAAGTTTACGGAATTCAAGAGGAGTTGGAATTGATCCGTTTGTGGCTATGTGGCGACTCTAGGCTGATCCCTCTCTTGACTTCACCCCTAGGCTTTGCCAATCCTTCCCCATGACTGGCTGAAAAACTTTGGAAGTTGAAGTTCACAAATCTTATAGTTACCATGGTTGGACTCTCTTGTTCTAGAACCTCTCTAGAACTGAACACTGTTCTGCTATGGGCCCACCGTATTTGAACAAAGAAGCTACCACAAGGAAACGATTCAATTCAAACACTTTTATATAGTTAAAGATGCTTTGTACAGACAGGAGCAGATTTTTCAGTTCATGTCGGCAGGGGCCCCGTTCAAATTGGCCAAGAGATAACAAACCGCTGAGAGGCAGAGTTAATTAGCACATTCTTCCTTGAGATAAGGTCCGTAAATCACTTACAGATCTCCAGATTTCTTTTATTTCTCATTCATCGGCATCTCTGCATGACTCTTAAAGGACCCAAAACAGTTTTTCAGTACGGCAGTTCTGGAACTCCGGATCTGCGTCCCCCACCGTGACAAATGTTGAAACTCCATGCCTCTTTACCCAGAGACCCTCCCTTATATACAGACTGGTCAATTGTTTCCTAGAGCTATACAATTGTGGTCAGTTGTTTGCTAGAGCTATAACTGACTAGACTTCCTTTCATAGACTCACTTTATTTATTTATTTATTTATTTTATTTATTTATTTATTTTGTCCAATACACAATGAGGGTTTTAGTAGGTATATATCTATATACACATAGTAAAATACATGATGAAGGTTATAGAGGAGATACTCATAGTAAAATATATCTAAGAAAGAATAGAAAAGCAGATAAAGTAATAGAACATATCAATGAAAGAATAGAAGAAGAGATATAGGAATAGAAGAAAGGTATAGGAGATATAGGAGAGCAATAGGACAGGGGACGGAAGGCACTTTAGTGCACTTGTACTCGCCCCTTACTGACCTCTTAGGAATCTGGATAGGTCAACCGTACTTTTTCCCATAAAGACTGTTAGACTGTGCAGAAGCGGATAAATAGACATTGGAGCTGAAAAATCAGGAAGATACAAAATACCACCAGGTGTGGAAAGATTTTTATACATGGTTGAACCAATAATGAATACAAAGATTGCTGCATGATAAGGGAACAAAGTTAAAAAAATTATTTGAGCTAAAGAATAATAATAAACTCAATCTGTATAGTCTGGAGGACAGAAGGAAAAGGGGGGACATGATCGAAACATTTAAATATGTCAAAGGGTTAAATAGGTTCAGGAGGGAAGTGTTTTTAATAGGAAAATGAACACAAGAACAAGGGGACACAATCTGAAGTTAGTTGGGGGAAAGATCAAAAGCAACATGAGAAAATATTATTTTACTGAAAGAGTAGTAGATCCTTGGAACAAACTTTCAGCAGACATGGTTGGTAAATCCACAGTAACTGAATGTAAACATGCCTGGGATAAACATATATCCATCCTAAGATAAAATAAAAAAATAGTATAAGGGCAGACTAGATGGATCATGAGGTCTTTTTCTGCCGTCAGTCTTCTATGTTTCTATGTTTCTAAGAATAATAGTTTAAATGTGAACTTTACTACTATTTGATTAGATACACAATCATATGTCAAAAGTTTGTAATTAAGTAAATTGGTTATACTTTAAACCGAATAATATACCACAGGTACCATATAAGAGCACCGAATGAGGCTATCAGGAAACAGCTGAGGGGAGAGGGGATATATAAAGTATTGTATGTGCATTGTTGTGTATATGTCATTTATATGTAAATAAAAATTATTTTTAAAAAAAGAGGATAACTGACTCCAAGAATATTTTGCCAATGACAAATTTCTGGTAAGCCACAAACCCCAAAGCAATTTACTTAACAGCTGAGAAAATTTAAGAACTAGCGTTATCCAAGGAGGTCAAGGTTTGTTTTAACATTTATATGGGTATTACCAAATTCTGTGTGGTTACACAAGCTTATTATTTTTATTTATTTATTTCATTTATTCGATTTTTATGCCGCCCTTCTCCTTAGACTCAGGGTGGCTTACAACATGTTAACAATAGCACTTTTTAACAGAGCCAGCATATTGCCCCCACAATCCAGGTCCTCATTTGACCCACCTTGGAAGGATGGAAGGCTGAGTCAACGTTGAGCCAGTGGTGAGATTTGAACCGCTGAACTGCAGATCTAGAACTCAATCTGCTGCAGGGCTGCATAGCGATTTTCAGGCAAGGACACAGAACGATTTGGAAGAGAATTTCAGCTAGACCAGCCATGTATTGAGTGAGAATCAGAGTGATGTTTTTTTAAAAGTACAGTGGTACCTCTACTTACGAACTTAATTCGTTCCGTGACCAGATTCTTAAGTAGAAAAGTTTGTAAGAAGAAGCCATTTTTCCCATAGGAATCAATGTAAAAGCAAACAATGTGTGCGATTGGGGAAACCACTGGGAGGGTGGAGGCCCTATTTCCTCCCAGGAGATTCCTAGAGAGGCCCCACAGAGGCTTCTCCGCACCTTTTCCGGCCCTGTTTCTTCCCAGGTGATTCCTAGAGAGGCCCCACGGAGGCTTCCCCCCACCTTTTCGGGCTCTGTTTCCTCCCAGGAGATTCCTAGAGAGGCCCCATGGAGGCTTCTCCCCACCTTTTCTGGCTCTGTTTCCTCCCAGGAGATTCCTAGAGAGTCCCCACAGAGGCTTCTCCCTGCCTTTTCTGGTTACAGTTTTGGAGGCTCGGGTTTATAAGTGGAAAATTGTTCTTGAGAAGAGGCAAAAAAATCTTGAACATCCGGTTCTTATCTAGAAAAGTTTGTAAGTAGAGGCATTCTTAAGTAGAGGTACCACTGTATTTAGGAATTTAAAATGCACTGGAACTAAAGTCATGCCCCTATGTTTTTCCCCACTTCCTCTGGGAAATATTAAATTTATAATCAAATTTGTAAATGGAGAAGGGGCTCGAGCCTGGTGGTTTCCTAGCATGCAAGATTCGTGGTTCGCTAGACTTCTCCAACTTTTTGGAGTTGGATCTTTCCAAGTTATTCAAGGCTGAGAATGACACTTGGGCTCAGCTCCATCCAAATCAGAGGCCCTGCTAATGATCTACGGACTCTGATGTTGTGGGAAAAACAGTAAGTCTTCTGCAAGGAGCAGCTGTCAAAACTGAGGCAAGTCTCTTTTTGCAGGGAAGAGAAATTGATATTCTTTGGCCAGAATTCGCATTCTCTTTACTCTCAGCTAATTTAATGCAACTCAAGTTTGCAAGCGTGTTGTCATTTCAGGGGCTGCAAAGATTTCATCTGGTTGCATAGTTCATTAAAAGGTGCCTGAGAGCATCAGAGATGGGTTTGTTTTAACACATTGAGTGTTACGCCGGGCTTCACGTTACAAGCCCCAATTAAGTCCGAAGTGTAAATTCAAACACGCACACTGTTGTAAGGTAATAATGATTAAAGATATATTTTTTAAAAAAATTATATTTTAAAAAATTATTTATTTATTTATTTATTTATTTATTTATTTATTTATTTACTTACTTACTTACTTACTTACTTACTTACTTACTTACTTACTTACTTACTTACTTACTTGCTTACTCTATGCTCTCTACATGGGGCTACCTTTGAAAAGTGTTGGGAAACTTCAGATCGTGCAGAATGCAGCTGCGAGAGCAATCATGGGCTTCCCAAGGTATGCCCATGTTACACCAACACTCCGCAGTCTGCATTGGTTGCCTATCAGTTTCCGGTCACAATTCAAAGTGTTGGTTATGACCTATAAAGCCCTTCATGGCATTGGACCAGAATATCTCCGAGACCGCCTTCTGCCGCACGAATCCCAGCGACCGATTAGGTCCCACAGAGTGGGCCTTCTCCGGGTCCTGTCCACTAAACAATGTCGGTTGGCGGGCCCCAGGGGAAGAGCCTTCTCTGTGGTGGCTCCGACTCTCTGGAACCAGCTCCCCCCAGAGATTAGAACTGCCCCTACCCTCCTCGCCTTTTGCAAACTCCTTAAAACCCACCTTTGTCGTCAGGCATGGGTAACTGAGATATCTCCCCCGGGCATATACAATTTATGTATGGTATGCTTGTGTGTATGTCTGTTTAATAATGGGTTTTTTTTAAATATTTTATATTGTAAATTATTAGATTTGTTACAAACTGTTTTTATTGTGTTGTGAGCCGCCCCGAGTCTGCGGAGAGGGCCGGCATACAAATCTAATAAATGGATAGATAGATAGATAGATAGATAGATAGATAGATAGATAGATAGATAGATAGATAGATTGATAGTTTGATAGATAAATAAATAATACTTGCTTAGTCAAGTATATATTGGTGGTATACAAAGATATAACAATGTTTATATACATGATACTAGTAAGAGAGAAACATTAGGACAGGGGACAGAAGGCACGCTGGTGCACTTATGCACGCCCCTTACTGACCCCTTAGGAATTGGGAGAGGTCAACAGTGGATCCTCCAAGGGTAAAGTTTTGGGGGTTAGGTGAGGTAGTGAGTTCCAGGCATCAACTACTCGGTTAGTAAAGTCCTATTTCCTGCAGTCGAGTTTGGAGCAGGTTTACTTTAAGTTTGTATCTGTTGTATGCTCGTATGCTGTTTTGGTTGAAGCTGAAGTAGTCGTTGACATTGGGTAAAGAGAAACGAAACGATGTAGATAAGGGCGAGGTGTCCCTGCTCAATCCAAGGATAGATTTACATCCGTATATAACTTATATCCCCCTAACTTTCTCTGGCTCCCTTCTTCAGCTATGGGAGGTCGCTTGGTTTAGCGTGCAGCTTTAGATAATATAAAAGAGAATTTGCAAAACAGCTGAAAGTGATCAACCCTTACACGTCTGATAAGAGAGGAAAATATTTCCCACAAGAGACCAAAAAAAAAAAAAAGCAAAAACTTGCAGCCTTACTAACATTGTAGGCCATTGTTCAAAGCTTTGGCAAATTTAAGATTGTGTGGGCTTCAATTTACCAGATGTCTATGGAGATTCTCAGGCATCCGGCTCATGGTTGTCCTAAAAGTGCTTTTACCAAAGGCAACTGGACTTTCTCAAGTTTTTCCTTGAAAATGTTTCGCTACTCACCCAAGGAGCTTGTTCTGCTCTGGGTGAGAAATGAAACATTTTCAAGGAAAAACCCAAGAAAGTCCAGTTGCCTTTGGAAAAAGCACTTTTTGGATTCAACTTCCAGAATTATCCAGTCAGCCAAAGTTCAGAAAGATCACTGTAGTAGCACATATCCACCACACACGCCGATATTTATTTATTTATTTATTCATTCATTCATTCATTCATTCATTCATTTTATTATTTATCTATTTATCTATCTATTTATCTATTTATCTATCTATCTATTTATTTATTCATTCATTTTATTATTTATCTATTTATCTATTTATCTATTTATCTATTTATCTATCTATCTATCTATCTATTTATCTATCTATCTATTTATTTATCTATTTATCTATCTATCTATCTATCTATCTATCTATCTATCTATCTATTTATTTATTTATTAGATTTGTATGCCGCCCCTCTCCGCAGAATTGGGGCGGCACACAGCAATAATAAACAATATATAACAAATCTAATAATTTAAGAGGAAAGCTAAAAACCCCATTATTAAAAGCGAACATACACACAAACATACCATACATAAACTGTATAGGCCCGGGGGAGATGTTTCAATTTAACACACTGAATTTCTAATACAATTAAGTTTTAAGCCACTCTCTTATTGCCTTTCCCTAAAATATCAAACACACAAGAAGGCTGAACAGCAACACCGGATTCATTTGGACACAGCTCTCCACCAACGTGATGGGTTGCTTTAAGTCAGAGGTACGATAATTCGGTCTGGCTACTGTTCCCCTGCATATTATAATCATGGATATGAGCATCTATTAACAGCAAAAGTTTGGAGACAAAGGGGGGAAAAGCAGAATATTACATATTTTAATAGAATGGAATGGAATGGAATAGAATAGAATTTTTTATTAACCAAGTGTGATTGGACACACAAGGAATTTGTCTTGGTGCACATGTTCTCAATGGACATAAAAGAAAAGTTTGTCAAGAATCATAAGTACAACACTTAAAGTGGTATACCTCATGATTCTTGATTTTATGTACACTGAGAGTATCCATTAACAGAAAAAGTTTGGAGACAAGTGGGAAAAAGCATATTACATATTTCTTTTATTAGATTAGATTAGATTAGAATAGAATAGAATAGAATAGAATAGAAATTTTTATTAACCAAGTGTGATTGGACACACAAGGAATTTGTCTTGGTGCATATGCTCTCAGTGTGTATAAAAGAAAATATACATTTGTCAAGAATCATGGGGTACAACACTTAATGATTGTCATAGGGGTCCAGTAAGCAATGAAGAAACAATCAATATTAATAAAAATCTTAGGATACAAGCAACAAGTTACAGTCATACAGTCCTGAGTGGGAGGAAAAGGATGATAGGAATGATGAGAAAAACTAGTAGAAATAGAAGTGCAGATTTAGTAAAAAGTCTGACAGGGTTGAGGGAATTTGTTCCTGTTGGTAGTTCCATTTGGCACAGAGCCACCTTTCAAGACTACAAGTTAAGCATTCTTGAAGTTTCCCAACCTTTCCTGGAGAAACCCAAAAAGTGATGGCGTTCTGGAAAAAACTATTCTTGTGTCTAGTTGTCTTGGTGTGCAGTGCTCTATAGCCTCATTTTGATGGTAGGAGTTGAAACAGTTTGTGTCCAGGATGCAAGGGGTCAGTCAATATTTCCACCGCCCTCTTGCGGTATACAGGTCCTCAATGGAAGACAGGTTGCCAGCAATTGCTTTTTCTTCAGTTCTGATGATCCTCTGAAGTCCATGTTGGTCTTGTTGAGTTGCAGAACCGAACCAGACAGTGATAGAGGTGCAGATGACAGACTCAATGATTCCTCTGTAGAACTGTATCAGCAGCTCCTTGGGCAGTTTGAGCTTCCTGAGATGGTGCAGAAAGAACATTCTTTGTTGTGCTTTTTTCATGATGTTTTTGATGTTAGGTGACCATTTTAGGTCTTGAGATATGATAGAACCTAGAAAGTTGAAGGTCTCTACTGTGGATACTGTGTTTTTTTAGTCTCGTGAGAGGTGGAAGGATGGGAGGGTTTCTCCTAAAGTCTACCACCATTTCTACAGTTTTGAGTGTGTTCAGTTCTAGATTGTTCCGGTCGCACAACGAGGCTAGTTGTTCAACCTCCCTTCTGTATGTGGTTTCATTGTGGTCTCGAATGAGGCCAATCACTGTTGTATTGTCTGCAAACTCCAGTAATTTAACAGAAAGATTGTTTGAGATGCCTCTGAAACAATAGGGATGTCTAAAACATATTATCCCTCTATGGATCATTGATAATAGCTTCCATATTGTCATTATCCTCAGTTTTGTTTAATTGATAACTCTTTAGGGGATATATCCACTTAGGTGAAAAAGCATTTGACTTGGTCCCATGTAGATGTTAACTTTAATCTTTAAAGTTCTTTAGGCTAGCAGTTTACACTTAAACTATTGATTTTAAGACTCAATGTGCCTGTTCATTCGTCCTTTTCTGAAACAGAGAAGATTCTATAAACTGCTTTTGTTTAAATCTGTCCATCTATCAATTCACACATCCATCCATCCCCATATTCGAAGTTAGCGCTAAAATACAGTAGTCCCTCACCTATCGCTGGTGTTACGTTCCAGACCTGGCCGCGATAGGTGAAATCCGCGATGGGGAATTTATCGACTGATAGTACTTATTTAAGTATTTATATTGTAATTGTTTGGTAAGTTTTCATTGTTTTAAGTGTTTATAAACCCTTCCCACACAGTATTTATTTTAGATACAGTATTTAAATACAGTATTTACAATTTTAGATATTTTTTTTTTAATTGAAAAACCTGCCGATCGAGTTCGACGGGCTGTTTAAATCTGCCGATCGACTTCCTCAGAAACCCGCGATGAAGTGAAGCCGCAGTAGGTGAAGCGCGGTATAGCGAGGGACTACTGTCTTACCTAGCTTCCCTAAACCCCATCTTGTTCATTCCTTGTTTGCCAAAAGTTCATTCTTTCTCTTTTTTTTCCTCCCTGCCCTCTCTCTCTATTTCTTTCCCTCTCTTTCTCCCCCCTCTCTTTTTCTCTCTCTCTCATCCTTTGTTTATTAATAAAGATCAAATACAGTCATTGCTTTCTCAAAGTTCCCTGATTAAATTTCTCTGAGTGCAAATTACACTTTTCAATCTATCTGAAAGTTCATCTTTGCTCAGGCTAATTCTTCCCCATCGCTCCTGTAGCAAATGCTTTTTCAGGTGAGTTTCAGTCTGCATTTGAATTATTTTCTTTGATCAAAATCAGCGGTTGCCCCATATAGCAAACCCAGCAGTGCGTAATTCTTCTATCTATGCCAACTGAAAAATTTATAGCAGGAGTGGGTAACCCACAGCTCAGGGGGTTTATTCAGCAAATGGTTTCAGAGCCATTCCTAACTGGAAACCAAGAGCAGATTTCTCTAATATTTAGTGGTGTAAAATAAAAATAAAAATAAAAACCTATCGCGTGAACCCTGTAATAACATATCACAATTAAAATATAAACTGTAGGAGAAAGACAAGCAGATCCTGGGGTGGAACCAAGACACGAATCAACCTGGAATAAGAGGTGGGGTTCAGCAGGTTTGGGTCAGTTTTGGGGGAACGGTACTGGAAATTTTGAGTAGTTCAGAGAACTGGTAAATATCACCTCTAACTGGTCCCACCCCTATCTATTCTCTGCCTCCCGAGTCCCAGCTGATAGGAAGAAATGGAGATTTTGCAATAACCTTCCCCTGGAGTGGGGAGGGAATGGAGATTTTGCAGTAACCTTCTCCTGCCATTCATTCATTCATTCATTCATTCATTCATTCATTCATTCATTCAATTTTTATGCCACCCTTCTCCTTAGACTCAGGGCGGCTTACAACATGTTAGCAATAGCACTTTTAAACAGAGCCAGCATATTGCCCCCACAATCCGGGTCCTCATTTTTACCCACCTCGGAAGGATGGAAGGCTGAGTCAACCTTGAAACCGGTGATGAGATTTGAACTGCTGACCTATAGATTTACAGTCAGCTTCAGTGGCCTGCAATACAGCACTCTACCTGCTGCGCCACCCCGGCTCATGCCCACCAAGCCACACTCACAGAACCGGTAGTAATATTTTGACACCCACCATTGCCTGGAGTCATTATGTTCCTACAAATAATAATAATAATAATAATAATAATAATAATAATAATAATAATAATAATAACAACAACAATAACAATAACAACAACAACAACAACAACGGAGAGGGGCGGCATACAAATCCAATAAATAAAATAAATAACAACAACAACAATAACAACAACAGCAGCAGCAGAGTTGGAAGGGGCCATGGAGGTCTTCTAGTCCAACTCCCTGCTTAGTCAGGAAACCCTACAATAATTCAGACAAATGGTTGACCAACATCTCTTAAAAACTTCCAGTGTTGGAGCATTCACAACCTCTGGAGGCAAGCTGTTCCACGGATTAATTGTTCTAACTGTCAGGAAGTTTCTCCTTAGTTCTAAGTTACTTCTCTCCTTGTTTAGTTTCCACCCACTGCTTCTTGTTCTACCTTCAGGTGCTTTGGAGAATAGCTTGACTCCTGACCTATTGCAACACTGCTATCATGTCTCCCCTTTTCATTAAACTAAACATACCCAATTCCTGAAACTGTTCTTCAGATGTTTTAGCCTCCAGTCCCCTAATCATCTTTGCTGCTCTTCTCTGCACTTTTTCTAGAGTCTCAACATCCTTTTTGCATCGTGGCGACCAAAACTGAATGCAGGATTCCAAGTGTGGCCTCCCCAAGGCCTTATAAAGTGATACACTTCACTTTATACTTCACGTGATCTTGATTCTATCCCTCTGTTGATGCAGCCTAGAACTGTGTTGGCTTTTTTGGCAGCTGCTGCACACGGCTGGCTCATATTTAAATGGTTGTCCACTAGGACTCCAAGATCCCTCTCACGGATACTACTGTTGAGCAATGAACCACCTGTACCTGTGCATTTTGTTTTTCTAAATGTAGAAACTTACTTTTTTCTCCATTGAATTTCATTTTGTTAGATAGCGCCCAATGTTCAAGTCAACTGGGTCACTCCGGAAGCTATAACCAACCCAAAAAGATAAGCCAGACACACCATAAAATTCAAATACAGTTTTATAATGTTCAAGGAAAACGAAGCTAACAGAAAATGTCCTTACAAAGCAGGAAAACACTAGAACTCCAAATATATACACGAAGGCAATTGTCCATGCATCAATATAGGATTCTTGCTGCCAAGACGAGGCTGTAGATAACAAACATACACCTCCCACGGTTCTTCAAGACTGCTGGGGCACAAGCCAGGAACAGAAACGCCGAGAAACAATGCAGGTTACAGCAACTCCAAAGTGATAACACTCCACATGGCTTCAAGAGCTTGCCTGCCTTATGAACCCTTCCCTGCTAATGAGGACCACACCCAAGCCCTGGTGCTCCATATTCAATGCTGATAATATTTCCTTAATTGCTCCTTCCTTTGATCTAAACGTCTCTGTCGCATGTCAATGACAGCTTGTGCCTCGTCACCTAATGACTCCAAGCTACTGGCAGGGGAGGGCCCCTCCCCGGGCTCTCCCATGCTGTTCTTCCTCGTCACATTCCTGACTGGACCCTCCCCCGTCCGACTGCTCAGCCCCCTCCTCTTCGCTGTCAGCCTCCTCCGGGCATGGAGCCAGCAGAGATGCAGCTGGCCTTTGATCTGCCTCAGGCTGAACCACAACATCATATTACCTGACGAACCAATTCTAATTCTCCAAAGCACCTGAAGGCAGGACAAGACTAATCAAGGAGACAACCAACCTAGAACTAAGGAGAAATTTCCTGACAGTGAAAACAATTAATCCACAATTAAACAGTGGAACGGCTTGCCTCCAGAAGTTGTGTGGGACAGCTCCATCACTGGAGGAGGTTTTCAAGAAGAGGCTGGAGAGCCACTTGTCTGAAATGATATAGCATTTCCAGCTTGAATAAGGGATAGACTAGAAGACCTCTAAGATCCCTTCCAACTCTGTTACTCGGTTCTATTTCTTTGGAAGTACAATATACTGCACTCCCAGGTAAATGGTTTAGAGAGGCATTAACATACATGTACAGTGGTACCTCTACTTACGAACTTAATTCGTTCCATGACCAGGTTCTTAAGTAGAAAAGTTTGTAAGAAGAAGCAATTTTCCCCATAGGAATCAATGTAAAAGCAAATGATGCGGGCGATTGGGGAAACCACAGGGAGGGTGGAGGCCCTGTTTCTGCCCTTCCTAGAGATGCCCCACAGAAGCTTCTCCCTACCTTTTCCAGCCCTGTTTCCTCCCAGGAGATTCCTAGAGAGGCCCCACGGAGGCTTCTCCCTGCCTTTTCCAGCCCTGTTTCCTCCCAGGAGATTCCTAGAGAGGCCCCATGGAGGCTTCTCCCCACCTTTTCCAGCCCTGTTTCCTCCCAGGAGATTCCTAGAGAGGCCCCACGGAAGCTTCTCCCCGCCTTTTCCAGCCCTGTTTCCTCCCAGGAGATTCCTAGAGAGGCCCCATGGAAGCTTCTCCCCGCCTTTTCCAGCCCTGTTTCCTCCCAGGAGATTCCTAGAGAGGCCCCACGGAGGCTTCTCCCTGCCTTTTCCGGAGGCTCGGGTTTGTAAGTGGAAAATGGTTCTTGAGAAGAGGCAAAAAAATCTTGAACACACGGTTCTTATCTAGAAAAGTTCGTAAGTAGAGGCCTTCTTAGGTAGAGGTACCACTGTATATTAATCAGAGAAGGCTTTGTGTAACTTTAGTCGAGTTTAGTCGAGTTAGAGATACTAGCTTTCAGATCCCTCAACGATGGCATGAAAGATAGATTCTTGCTTTCGTATCATGATATATGATGATGCAAAACAACAGCAACCACCCAGCAACCTCTAACTGAATTCATTACTTGCTATTTCTATGCCTGGGCAAAATAATTTAGAAGATAAAGATGTAAATCCCGTGTTTTTGAAATTCACAAGAGGGATCCATTTTAAAATAAAGCTGGATTAAGAAAGGTACCAACAGCCTCAATGTAAATGCTCTTGAACAAAGAACCTCCCAGCTACGTATCAGCCCTAAACAGCTGAATCACAATCCACTAAGAGATGCAGTTACTACTACCTCTTGCAGCCTAACCCACAACACATGTAGTGTGATAAAGCTAGCTAATCTACAGTTCATCAAGAAACACAATTCTATCTTTTGTGGCCTGAACACTAACTAACACATGTGGTGTGGGTTTTTTAAAAAAAGAAGAAGTTATCACGTTTTTCTTAGTATCCGACATTTCCCACCCTGTAATTATCAGTTTAGTCTCCCTGCTTTTCATTTTCCTGTGATCTGTTTGTTTGTTTGTTTATTTATTTATTTGTTTGTTTGTATCCCGCCACTCTCCGTAGACTGGGGGCGGCTCACAACAACAATAAAAAAATTCAAGACAAATCTAATAATTTAAAAATATTTTAAAAAACCTGTGATTAAAGCAGACATACACACAAACATACCATACATGAATTGTATAGGCCCGGGGGAGATGTCTCAATTCCCCCATGCCTGATGGCAGAGGTGGGTTTTAAGGAGTTTATGAAAGGCAAGGAGGGAGGGGGCAGTTCTAATCTCAGGGGGGAGCTGGTTCCAGAGGGTCGGGGCCGCCACAGAGAAGGCTCTTCCCCTGGGACCCGCCAAACGACATTGTTTAGTCGACGGGACCTGGAGAAGGCCAACTCTGTGGGACCTAATCAGTCGTTGGGATTCATGCGGCAGAAGGCGGTCCCGGAGATATTCTGGTCCGATGCCATGAAGGGCTTTATAGGTTTCCCTTGACAAAATTTATATGATAACCTTTCCTGTATCTGACCGTAGTGCGGAACAAGATTATTGAACCTGTTGTTTTTCTTTGAAAATGTAAGGAAGTAATTATGTAGTACAGTGGTACCTCTACCTACAAATGCCTCTACTTACAAACTTTTCTAGATAAGAACCGGGTGTTCAAGATTTTTTTTGCCTCTTCTCAAGAAACATTTTCCACTTACAAACCTGAGCCTCCGAAAGTGTCACCGGAAAAGGCGGGGAGAAGCCTCCGTGGGGCCTCTCTAGGAATTTCCTGGGAGGAAACAGGGCCAGAAAAGGTGGGGAGAAGCCTCTGTGGGGCCCCTCTAGGAATCTCCTGGGAGGAAACAGGGCCAGAAAAGGTGGGGAGAAGCTCCCGTGGGGCCTCTCTAGGAATCTCCTTAGAGGAAACAGGGGCAGAAAAGGCGGAGAGAAGCCTCCATGGGGTCTCTCTAGGAATCTCCTGGGAGGAAACAGGGCTGGAAAAAGGCGGAGAGAAGCCTCCATGGGGTCTCTCTAGGAATCTCCTGGGAGGAAACAGGGCTGGAAAAGGCAGAGAGAAGCCTCCATGGGGTCTCTCTAGGAATCTCCTGGGAGGAAACAGGGTCATAAAAGGCAGAGAGAAGCCTCTGTGGGGCCTCTCTAGGAATCTCCTGGGAGGAAACAGGGCCTCCACTCTCCCTGTGGTTTCCCATCACACGCATTATTTGCTTTTACATTAATCCCTATGGGAAAAATTGCTTCTTCTTATAAACTTTTATACTTAAGAACCTGGTCACGGAACGAATTAAGTTCGTAAGTAGAGGTACCACTGTATATGTGGCGGTTTAATAAAGACGTAACAAATTGGAACTGATTGATCACAAACTCTGAGATCAAGAAAATAGCAGAAGAAGTTGAATGAACCAATAGCAATTTAATCTTCTTTATTCTTCTATTTCTAGAAACTATTTCTATCTTCTTTGTTTCCACAGATGGGCATTTCTACCAATCCTTTCAGCTTCTTTGAATTAAGCTTTAAAATATATATATATATATATTATAAGCCTATTTAGGAAATGAGTGTACTGGTGAACTCGCATTCCTGATATTAAGTTCTTTTTTCCTTTACCAAATGGAGGTGCTGGACTGAAAAACATAATATGTACATAAATGACATATTTGAGGTTTGCCGGAGGGGATGATTTCCACAACGTGAAAAATAAAGATTTACAGGGATGCCACTTCATTGCAATACATTAAGATAAGTTTGGGGATAAACATCTATCCTGTATCGTGGTGGGGGTGGGTTGTGTGTTGGGTGTTGAAACTTCCAAATGAAAATAGAATAACATGTTTTATAAGGAATCTTTTGATACATTAAGATATGTAGGAAAGAAAATCTTAAATTTGAAATGTATTAATAGCTACCGGTATGATCAAACATAGCTTCTTTTTTTTCCAGCCCTCACTAGCTGCCATCTTCCCAGCTCTTACCTTGCAGGCTCTTTCATTGTTACTCTTGGCGAAAAATGTTTTCCAATCCCTCAGTCTTTGCAGGGTTTTTTTTTCACTGCTCTAACTTGCTGTGAATAGGTTTCTTTCCGGCCCTAAACAGGTACTAACAATGCTCCCAGCTCTTACCAGCTTGCAAGCTCTTTCATTGTTACTCTCTGCAAAGAATGTTTTCCAAGCCCTAAGTCTTTGAAGGTTTTTTCCCCATTGATCTAACTTGCTCCAATTATTTCTTTCCAGCCCTAACCAGGTGCTACCGATGCTCTCAGCTCTTATCAGTTTGCAAGCTCTTTCAGTGATACTCTCTGCAAAGAATGTTTTCCAAGCCCTAAGTCTTTGAAGGTTTTTCCCCCATTGATCTAACTTGCTCCAATTACTTCTTTCCAGCTCTAACCAGGTGCTAATGATGTGTCCCGCTCTTACGGGCTTGCAAGCTCTTTCATTGTTACTCTCTGCAAATAATGTTTTCCAAGCCCTAAGTCTTTGAAGGTTTTTTCCCCATTGATCTAACTTGCTCCAATTATTTCTTTACAGCTCTAACCAGGTGCTAATGATGTGTCCAGCTCTTATTGGCTTGCAAACTCTTTCATTGTTACTCTCTCCAAATAAGGTTTCTTAAGCCATAACCAGAGGATAAAATAATGTGCTGAAGCAGACCAGACTATGGATGCTAGCCAGATGAAAATGTGGTGTTGTGGTTAGCTCTGGCCCAGCTCCTGCCCCAAGGACTGTGGATGTGGGGGAGACATCCACATGCTGCAGGCCTGTTTTGCCCCCGGTGGAATCTGCTGATGAAGGCTCCTCTGACCAAGAAGACATGAGTGACAGGGAGGAGGAGAGTGGGGCAGACAGCTCAGAAGGAGATCAATTATCTAGCTCCTCCTTGGATTCAGAACAAGAGTTAATGATACAGCCACGCATGCGGAGAGCGATGCATAGGCAACAACAACTGAGAGATTATTATCAAAGAAAATGAGGCCACCTGTGGTTGGGTGGGGCTGTGGTAATTAGTGAGGCTGCTATATATAGCAGCCTGTGGGTTTGGCCATTGTGGAGGATTATCTGATCGTTGTGTTTCGTGACTGCTTTACTGACTTTGACTTTTTGTGTGCTGATTTTTCCCCGCTTTGAAACTAAACCAGAGCAAAGTGTGTTTCACTTTGTGGAAGAAGAAGGACCGTGAATTGCCTCACAGCTGCAAGCTAAGTATCACAGAACTGATAAGGGACTTGTACAAATTACCAGTTTGTTTGGAGACGAGTGCTCTTGGCTATACCAAAAGGGGGCTTGGTTTAAGTGAATTTTCATTATAAAGAACATTGTTTTGAATTTTCAAACGTGTGTGTGTCTGAAATTTGTACCCGTGAATTTTTGGGAGGAGTCTACCAGAGAGCTCGACAGAACAATGTGGTAAACAGTTTCTTCTCCCCATTTTCCTCCCTAAAATGTAAGGTGTGTCTTATACTCCAAAAAATACAGTAGTTTTTGCTGCTCCATAAAAAGAAAATCCCTTCCCCAAGAGAAGTTCGCTTCAACCCAATGGAGCCCTTCCATTTAAATATGAAAGAGAAAAACCACAGACAATGTGGGATCTTCCAATAAAAGTGAACTGGCTCGCTGAGCCCACTTTAGAGCAGCATGTATTGTCAAATCAATTCTCTTTCTTGAGGTCACACAGAGTAACAAAGCTCAAAGATAATGGCAGTAAAAAGAATGAGATGGATTGGTGTCATAGTGGATGATCACTCTTGTGGAAGTTATTGGTTGACCTGTAAATGGCACCACTTAACTCAACCCCCCCCCCCAAAAAAAACCCCAAAAGGCAATTATCTCTTCAAGAAAAGGAAGGTCTGATCTAAATGTAGTTCATAAAATTATAGACCAAAAATGTCCTTCCTGTTAGTGACTACTTCGCCTTCAACCGCAGCAATACACGAGCACGTAATAGATTCAAACTCAATGTAAACCGCTGCAAACTCAATATGACTTCAGCAACAAGAGTGACCAATGCCCTGGTTTTCAATTAAATTGTACAGAATGTGAAAGATGTGTGTTTGTGTTTTATTTTTTTATAATTAGAATGTACATTGAAGACAGCATTTAGTTTTGTTGTAAGAGATGCAACGACAATAAACTAAACTAAGTTTTCATTTTATGTCACAGTTAAAACACCTGCAGGCAATGTCACCTGGGTGGGGTGCGGTGTCTATTTAAAATGTCGCTACAGAGCACTGCACACCAAGACAACTAAACACAAGAACAGTTTTTTCCCAAATGCCCTCACTCTGCTGAACAAATAATTCCCTCAACACTGTCAGACTATTTACTAAGACCGCAGTACTATTACTAATATTTTTTCACCATCATTCCTATCACCCATTTCCTCCCACTTAGGACTGTACGAGTGTAACTTGTTGCTTGTATCCTTAAGATTTTTATTAATATTGATTGTTTCCCCATTGCTTATTTGTCCCCTCTGACAATCATTAAGTGTTGTATCTCATGATTCTTGACAATTTTTTTCTTTTTCTTTTATGTACACTGAGAGCATTTGCACCAAGGACAAATTCCTTGTGTGTGCAATCACACTTGGCCAATAAAGAATTCTATTCTATTCCATTCTATTCCATTCCATTCTTCTATTCTGTTCTGTTCCGTTCCATTATTCTATTCTATTCTATTCCATTCCATTCATCTATTCTATCCTATTCCATTCCATATGCCGCCCCGAGTCTTCGGAGAGGGGCGGCATACAAATCTAATAAATTATTATTATTATTATTATTATTATTATTATTATTATATTCCATTCTATTCTATTCTATTCCATTCCATATTCCATTGTATTCCATTCTTCTATTCTATTCTATTCTATTCTATTCTGTTCTATTCCATTCTTCTATTCTGTTCTGTTCTGTTCCATTATTCTATTCTATTCTATTCCATTCCATTCTTCTATTCTATTCCATTCCATATTCCATTCTATTCTATTCTATTCCATTCCATATTCCATTCTATTCTATTCTATTCTTCTATTCTATTCTATTCCATTCTTCTATTCTGTTCTATTCCATTCCATTCTTCTATTCTATTCTATTCCATTCCATTCTTCTATTCTATTCTATTCCATTCCATTATTCTATTCCATTCTTCTATTCTATTCTATTCCATTCCATTATTCTATTCTATTCCATTCCATATTCCATTCTATTCTATTCCATTCTTCTATTCTATTCTATTCTGTTCCGTTCCGTTCTACTGTATTCCATTCCATTATTCTATTATATTCTATTCCATTCTTCTATTCCGTTCTATTCTATTCCATTCTTCTATTCTATTCTATTCCATTCTTCTATTCTATTCCATTCTTCTATTCTATTCCATTCTTCTATTCTATTCTATTCCATTCCTCTATTCTATTCTATTCTAAATGTGTACCTTCTTACACAATAACACAAATCAGCAGAATCGTTTCACTCCGGGAAAAATCTACACCCAATCTTTTTTTAAAAAAGAGAGAAAGAGAGAGAGAGAAGGCGATTCCCCCAAGCGCGTTTGTCGCCTTCGGAGTTCATTCTCCAACTCTTTTTACTCAGCCCTTGTTAAAACTCTTCCGTTGAGAGACAGCTCGCCTTGCGGTTCGACAGCTAAATTACCACGGAATTAAAGAAGCCGAGGCTATTCTTCCGGGACAATTTGTCCCGCTCTCCTCCCCGGAGAAGGTTTGGTTTCAACCCCCACCCCCCCACCCCGTTTTGTCTTCTAAATTACCTCCCCGGGTAGTTGAGGCTGGGGGGGGATGGTGGGAGACCACAAAAGGGAAGCTAATGGTCAAACTGGGATCGGAACCCGGGTTTTGGGTGTTCCAACCTTTCCCCCCAAACTTCCCTTTCCCTTCGTAACCCGAGAAAAATATGTTATCAAGTATTTTGCAGGTTGCGATTTCTTGCATTGTGTCATCTGACAAGCACAGCATTATTGGCAGACTTCCAAAGGCAGGCGAATCAGGACAATCCTTAAGTGTTGAACCCAGGATTCTTGATACATGTATATTTTCTTTCCTTTATGTAGACTGAGAGCGTCTGCACCAAAGGCAAATTCCTTGTGTGTCCAATCGTACTTGGCCCATAAAGAATTCTATTCTATTCTATTCTATATTTTCTATTCTATTCTATTCTATTCTCTATTCTACTCTACTCCATTCCATATTTTCTATTCTATTCTGTTCTAGAATAAGGTTCAGGAGGGAAGTGTTTTTAATAGGGAAGTGAACACAAGAACAAGGGGGCACAATCTCAGGTTAGTTGGGGGGAAAGATCAGAAGCAACGTGAGAAAATATTATTCGATGGAAAGAGTCGTAGATGCTTGGAACAAACTTCCAGCAGACGGGGTTGGTAAATCCACAGGAACTGAATTTAAACATGCCCGGGATAAACATATCTCCATCCTAAGATTAAAATACAGGAAATAGTATAAGGGCAGACTAGATGGGCCACGAGGTCTTTTTCTGCCATCAATTTTCTATGTTTCTATTATTCTCTTAAGCGGAGGAAAACGCCTCCATTATTATTATTACTATTATTATTATTACTATTATGATTACTATTATTATTACTATTATGATTATTATTATTATGATTATTATTATTATTATTATTATTATTATTATTATTATTATTATTATTATTATTATTATTATTGCAGATCTCGGCGCTTTTGAAACTCCCAATTGGGGCAAACCGTAGATCTTCAACTTTGGAGACAGGAAGCGCTATTTGGGGAGAGAGACTTTTGTTCCCTCTACAAACGATACGCTCCAGTCCCACCAAAGGAGGTTTGGAGAACCGGAGAGAAGTATTTTAAGCGCAAGAATACAATGCGACTTCAAAGGTGCTTGCCCCCCCTCCCAAAGGAAACTGGACTCCCCCCCCCCCTTTTTCTTTTCTTGAAGGCGTTTGTTAACTAATATCCTCGGCTGTTAATTCCGCAGCAATTTCATAGTTGTCGAAACGCCCCGGCGATCTGTTTTCTCAATGGGGGGAGTTTAAAAGTCCAGTTGAACTTCGGGGGAGGAAAGGCAAACTTTGGGATTGAAACATTTGATTAGGTTATGGAATGCAACAATGCAAAAGGAAAGAGTGAAGACCCTAAACTTTCCCAATTTCGCCTCCCGATCGTCCGCGGACTACAAAAACCAGACGGCAAAGCCCACCCATCCGCCCCATCAAAACCGCCGACAGGCGCCCCAGACTCCAACCTAATCTCGTGATCTCCACCCACCCACAACCCACCCCAATTGCCCCGCTGATCGGGGAGGATGGGACTCGGAGTCCATCAGGGCCGGCTGGCGGACATCAAATTGACCTGGGGACGGTCAATCCACACTCGGACTGGACGATGGACCGAACACGCGTTTCCCCACACACACACAAAAAAAGGACCTTTCCCCAAATCTAGCGATCTCCTTCCCCACCCCCTACCCCAGCACACTGATCGTGGATGATGGGACTCGGAGTCCATCAGGTTAGGCCGGGGGTTTCCTTGGAGTCGACGACGGGCCAAATACGCGTCCCGTAAAAAGAACCTTTTCCCAATCTGCTGATCTCCTTCTCCCTCACTCTCCCCAATTGATCGTGGATGATGGGACTCGGAGTCCATCGGGACCGGCTGGGAGATATGAGGTTGGCGGGGGGGGGGAGGCTCCTCGGAGACGTTGACGAACCAAACAGCGTCCCACAAAGAGACCCTTTCCCCAATCTGGTGATCTCCTCCCCCCCCCGCAGTGATAGTGGATGATGGGACTCGGAACCCATCAAGTCGGCCGAGAGGAGTCGACGACGGGCCAAATACGCATCCCATACAAATACCCTTTCCCCAGCCTGCTGATCTCCTTCTCTCCCACCCTCTCCCAACTGATCGTGGATGATGGGACTCGGAGTCCATCGGAACCTGTCCGAGGGTAATCCTCGGAGTCGGCGCCGGGCCAAGCAGCGTCCCACAAATAGACCCTTTCCCCAAATCTGGCGACCTCCTCCCACACCGCACTGGTCGTGGATGATGGGACTCGGAGTCCATCAGGTCGGCCAGGGGGAGGGGGGGTTAACTCGGAGTCGACGACGGGCCAAATACGCGTCCCATAAAAAAATAACCTTTCCCCGATCTTCCGATCTCCTCATCCCCCACCCTCCCCAAACCGCACCGATCGTGGATGATGGACTCGGAGTCCATCAGCTCGGCCGGTCCCTCGGAGCCGACCAAACACGCGTCCACCCTTCCCACGAAAAAGAAAGAAAAAGACCCTTTCCCTCCAAATCGGGTGGTCTCCTTCTTCTCTCTCGCCCCCCCCCCCAAAAAAACCCGCGCCGATCGGGGATGATGGGACTCGGCGTCCATCAGGTTGGCCCGGGGGCCTCCTTGGAGTCGACGAAGGATCCCATAAAAAACAACCTTTCTCCAATCTGCTCGTCCCCTCCCCTCCACCCTCCCCAAACCGCACCGGTCGCAGATGATGGGACTCGGAGTCCATCAGGTCGGCCGGTCCTCAGAGCCGACCAAACACGCGTCCACCCTTCCCACGAAAAGAAAAATCAAAAGACCCTTTCCCCTCAAAATCGGGTGGTGGTCTCCTTCTCTTCTCCCCCCTCCGTGCCGATCGGGGATGATGGGCTTCGGGGTCGAAAGGTTCGCGTCCCCCCGCCCCCTTAATTTTTTTTTTTTAAAAAATCCAACTCTTACCGTGATATTCCTGCCCCGGCACGTAGAAAGTGGGGTTCCCGGCCAGGTGGAGGGAGATGAGCACCTCGCCTTGCTGCCCGTCCCCTTCCAACTCCCCGTGGTGGGTGCAGAGGAAGAAGAAGGGCGAGAAGCGGGGGGTAGGCGGCCCGGCCGGCGGCGGCGGCAGCAGCAGTAGCCGAAAACACCCCCAGCCTCAGCAGCACCGCCGAAAGAAGAAGAAGGAAAAGGCGCCCCGGGACAAATCCGGACCGGCGGGGCCGACCAGCTCCTCCGCTCTCAGCGCCATACTCCGCCTGAGCCGCCGACGACGCTCATCCAGGCGCGCGCGGGATGGGGGGGCAGCAGCAGCAGCAGCAGCCGCGCCGGGCGGGGAGGAAGTTGCCCGTCCGCGTGAGGGAAGGAGGGAGGGAGGGGGACCAAGCGTGAGGAGAACCGGCGTGAGGGGATTGAGGTGGGTGGGGGGGCGCGAAGTTTGCCGACCGCCCGGCTCGCTCCTTTTCCCGCCCCGCGGAGGAGGAGAGCCGAGACCGCCCTTTCAACGCACCTTCGCCGAGCCTGAGGGGCGCGGCGAGCTGTGGAGGGGAGGGAGGGGGGGGGCGGGTGTGTGTGTGTGTGGTGTGTGGAGGGTGGGGGAGTGTATCCTCCCCCCCCCCCTATTTTTGGCGCGCGCTCCCCCCGCCCCACCGTGCGCACGCGCGCTCCCTCGAGCGAAGGGGCAACTCGTGTGTGTGTGAGGCGCGAAGAGAGGCGGCCGAAGAGGGACGCGCGGGACGCCTCGCGCCGCCGGAGGGTCCCGCAGCTTCCCTCAGCCGCCTCGAGCCTGCCCCTCCCCCCCCCCGCTCGTGGCCTGTCACTCCCCACACGCGCAAACACACACACAAGGCGGAGGAGGGGGTTTGTGTGAGGGAATAGGGGAAAAGGGACGAAAAAGGTGGGAGGATAAAAGAAAGGAGAGGGAAAGAAAGAGAAAGAAAAAAAGCTCCGCTTGGAAATAAAATTACTTCACACAGGCGCGCGCGCGCGCGCGCGCGGGTCACCAGAGGCGCACATATACTGGCGCGCGCGCGCGAGAGAGAGAGAGGCTGAGGGGGAAAGAACGGCCCCGCCCTTCTCCACCCCTTCCTCCCCCCGCCGCCTTGTTTTATTGTGGAGGAAGAAGAAAGAAGCGGTGGAGGTGGAGGAGGAAGGAGAGGAGGGCGAGGGAGGAAGAGGAGGAGGAAGAAGAGGAAGGAGGGAAAAAGGAGAGGTGGAGGAGGGAGAGGGGAGAGGAGGAGGAAAGAAGTGGAAGAAGGAAGAGGAAAGAGGAGGAAGGAAGAAGGAGAAGAGGGAGAGGGAAGAGGAGGAAGAGGAAAGAAAGAAGAGGAAGAAAGTGGAAGGAGAAGTGGAGGAGGGAGAGGGAAGAGAAGGGAGGAAGAGGAGGAGGGAGAGGGAAGAGGAGCAGAAGGAAGGAGGGAAAAGGAGGAAGAGGAATGGAAGAGGAGGAAGTAAGAGGAGAAGAAAAAGAGGGAGAGGGAAGAGGAAGGAGGAGAAGGAAGGAGGAGGGAGAGAGGAGGAAAGAAGTGGGAGGAGGGAGGAGGAGAAGTGGAGGAGGAAGAGGAAAGAAAAAGGAGGAAGAAAGAAGGAAAAGAGGGAGGGAAGAAGAGAAGGAGGAAGAAAGAGGAGGAGGAGAGATGGGGAAGAAAAGAGGAAGAGGAAAGAGGAGAAAGAGAGGAGGAGGAGGGAGGAGGAAGAGAAGGAAGAGGGGAGGGGGAGAAGAAAGAAGGAGAAGAGGGGGAAGGGGAAAGAAAGAAGAGGAAGAAAGAGGAGGAGGAGAGATGGGGGAAGAAAGAAGAGGAAGGGGAAAGAGGAAGAAAGGAGGGGGAGGGGGAGAGGAGGAAAAAGAGGAGGAAAGAAATGGAAGGAGGGAGAAGGAGACGTGGAGGAGGAAAAGGAAAGAAAGAGGAGGAAGGAAGGAGGAGGGAGAGGGAAGAGGAACAAAGAAGAGGAAGGAAGAGGAGGAGAGAGGGGGAAAGAAAGAAGAGGAAGAGGAAAGAGGGAGGAGAAGTGGAGGAGGGGAGGAAGAGGAAAAGGAAGAAGAGGAAGAAAGGAAGAAAATGAGAAGGAGGAGAGAGGGGGAAGAAAGAAGAAGAGGAGGAGGGGGCGGGGAGGCATCCTATGCTGCTGCACTGGGGGAGGGGGGTAGATGCTTTGTCTGGATGGGAAGGGGAGGCCGAGCGCTTCCCTCCCACTCCCTGTAGTGCAGGATGGGTGGTGACTCTTTCTGGAGGGACTTGTGCCCAGGTAGTGAAGGAGGAAGAAGAGGACTCCAGGGGTCCTTGATGCCCTCTGAGCCTATGGCTTGTCTGGGGGACTTTTCAGTACCCAAGTAGGTAACATCAGCAGTGCTAGATAGGAGGGGGAGGCTCAAATGAGAGCAACCCCTATGCCCCTCTAGCACTGAAAATGCCCAGTTGAATAATGTCCAGCAGGAGACCACCCAGGTCAGAGAGAATTCCTCCTTTCCACCCTGAGCTAAATAATGTTTTCCTTTATGGATAGACTGGACCAGTAATTTTCAACCTTTTTTGAGCCGCGGCACATTTTTTACATTTACGAAACCCTGGGGCACATTGAGCGGGAGGGGGGGGGGGCGGCTAAAAAAAGTTTGGATTAAAAAAATTCTCTCTCTTCCTCCCTTCGCTCTATTTCTTTCTCCCTCCCTTCCTTCCTCTTTCTCTCTCTCTCTCCATCCCTCTTTCTTTTTCTTCCTTCCTTCCTTCCTCTCTTTTTTGCTCTCTTTCTCTCTTCCTCCCTATGTCCCTCTACGTCTTTTTCTCTCTCTCCTTCCTCCCTCTCTCTCTCTTGCTTTTCTTTCTCTTTCTCTCTCTCTCTCTTTCTCTTGTTCTCTTTCTCTCTTGCTCTTTCTCTCTCTTGCTTTCTTTCTTTCTGTCTTTCTTTCTCTCTCTCTCTTGCTTTCTTTCTCTCTGAGCTTCGCGGCACACCTGACCATGTCTCGCGGCACACTAGTATGCCACGGCACACTGGTTGAAAAACACTGGACTGGACAACCGTTTGTCCAGGATGCCAAAAAGGTCTCCTGCCATGAGCAGGTTGGACTAGGGGACCTCGGAGGTTATTTGCAAGTTGCAACCCTAGGATTCTAGGATAAGAGCATATCTTTTTTTCTTTGTTTGAAATTGTCATCTAAAAATGCTCTATTGCCTTTCACTCCCCCTCTGGATGGATGGAAGGAAGGAGAAAGAAAGAAGAAAGGAATGCAGAGGAGGAAGAAAAGGAAGGAGGGAGGGAGGGAAGGAGGAAGGAAGGAGAAAGTAAAGAAGAATGGAAGGAAGGAGAAAAGAAGGAAGAATGGAAGGAAGAAAAGGAAGGAAGGAAAGAAAGGAAGGAAGAAGGAAGGAAGGAAAAAGGAAAGGAAGAAGGAAGGAAAGAAAGGAAGGAAGGAGAAAGGAAAGAAAAAAGAGAGAAAGAAAGAAAGAGACAAAGAAAGACAGATTCTTGCCCAGAATTCTGCTCTTGTTTCTTAATCATCCCATCTTCATTTCACACTTGCAAAATGAGGTCTTATTTATTCCCACGGGAACCTTTCAAAATCAAATGGTCAGTGCAAAGTATTGCTTGAAACCTTGGACAATTGTTCACTAACTTGGTAAATTTCACTGGTGGTAAATTTGGTGTGTGTGTGTTTGTGTGTGTGTGTGTGCTGGAGCACAGCCACCATCTGACGAAGCTCACAGTCTCGATAGCCACCCAGATACAGCAGTGCTGAACTGGACATAGCAAGCCAGGACACGATAGCCTGTGTGCATGTGCCCACACCCATAATATAGTGCCCCCCCCACACACACATTCATGCACAATGTGATAGAAACATAGAAACATAGAAGACTGACGGCAGAAAAAGACCTCATGGTCCATCTCGTCTGCCCTTATGCTATTTCCTGTATTTTATCTTAGGATGGATCTATGTTTATCCCAGGCATGTTTAAATTCAGTGACTGTGGATTTACCAACCACGTCTGCTGGAAGTTTGTTCCAAGGATCTACTACTCTTTCAGTAAAATAATATTTTCTCACGTTGCTTTTGATCTTTCCCCCAACTAACTTCAGATTGTGCCCCCTTGTTCTTGTGTTCACTTTCCTATTAAAAACACTTCCCTCCTGGACCTTATTTAACCCTTTAATATATTTAAATGTTTCGATCATGTCCCCCCCCCCTTTTCCTTCTGTCCTCCAGACTATACAGATTGAGTTCATGAAGTCTTTCCTGATACGTTTTATGCTTAAGACCTTCCACCATTCTTGTAGCCCGTCTTTGGACCCGTTCAATTTTGTCAATATATCTTTTTGTAGGTGAGGTCTCCAGAACTGAACACAGTATTATTCCAAATGTGGTCTCACCAGCGCTCTATGTAAGGGGGTCACAATCTCCCTCTTCCTGCTTGTTATACTCTAGCTATGCAGCCAAGCATCCTACTTGATTTTCCTACTGCCCGACCACAGAGAGTTATGTAATTGCAAAGGGGAGGGGGAGAGGGGGCACAGGCTGCCACAATTGTTGGATGTGGCATGGTGACACCACCTAAGGGGAGTTATTTTTGGATCTTCTCCTTGCCAGAGCGAAAGTTCTCCTTTCCCCTCGGAGGTGAAAGAACAGGGTGATGTACCACTTCATTTTGGCTGGTTCTTTCTCTTCTTCTCGCCTTCTGCAGGCTGCCATCCTCCCTGGCTGAGCTCCCATATGTACATCTGATGTGCCTTCAACACACCCCAGGCCCAGGGGAGCGCACGACCATCTGTTGTACCTGGATGTGTGGCCAAATCAGTACCATCACGATGCTCACCTGCTACGACTTTGCTGAGAGGTTTCGCAGGTTCTCCCAGCTGAAGGTTTGTAAATTAAAACACACAGACAAACACACACCAGACTGGATCAGAAGGTTTGTAAATTAAAGCAAACAGACACATACACAAGACTGGATCAGAAGGTGAAAAGGCACAGTACGATGGAGGGCTTTCTTTTCAAATATTTTTTTTATTATTTTCCACTTTTAGAAAAGAAAACACAATAGTAAGTACGGAAGAAAATCAAAGAAAATTAAATTCATAAAGTATACACAGATATTAGCATTATGTTAGCATTAAAGTCACTGTATTTATATTATATATTATATTATATTATATTATGTATTGTATTATATTATATTATATTATATTATATATTTATTAATTAATTAGTTGGACTTATATGCCGCCCCCTCTCTGTGGACTCGGGGCGGCTCACGACATCTCAATAACAAAAATACAATATGTAAAACATTTTTAGGTCCAATTAATAGTGATAATGAATTTAAAATTATTAAAAAATTAAACTTTTAAAAATCAAGCATTCCCATACATACTACTACATCCAACACATTCATTATACACCAGACTATAATTTGTCTCAAGTATATACATTATTACATGTTTTTTTTTTCCATTAACAAATTAATTTCATATATACTTCAATGATTTATCATGCAGGCTGTATTGCCCATCCACCCCACCCCCCCCAAAAAATTGTAAAGTCTAGATTTTATTTATTACATACTTCAAAATATTTAACAAAGTGAAAATAATAAACAAACTAACATTATTAAAACAACTGTAAAGCAAAACTAAACTACCTATACCTTTCTTTATCTTAACACATATTTTATTGTTGTATATATTTTCCCAAGTACAGTGGTACCTCTACTTAAGAACGCTTCTACTTAAGAACTTTTCTAGATAAGAACCAGGTGTTCAAGATTTTTTTTTGCCTCTACTTAAGAACCATTTTCTACTTAAGAACCCGAGCCCGGAAAAATTTCCCAGGAAATTTGATAGCCAAACGAAGGCCCAGCCAGTTTCCTACCATTCCCCCTTTAATCCCAGCCATCTGGGCTGCCAGAGGAGCCTTTTAGTGGCGCTTAAGGAGGCTTTGGCAGTCCAGAGTGAACGAAGCATTTTTTCTTTCTCTGGGCACTTGGACAGGGAATAAACCTCTGTCAGCACCCAGAGAAAAGAAACACTTCCTTCGCTCTGGGCAGCCGAGGAGTCACCACAGCGAAGGAAAAGTGCCAGCTACAAAGCGAGTGAGATAGAAGAGAGGGCAGCCCATCAGCATGGGGAGGAAGAGGAAGCAGGTAGCAGCAGCAGCAGCCAGTGTATGGGAGGCAGCCTCACACCGAGTGTATGGGAGGCGCGTGCTCCTCCTCGCCACTTCAGAGTCCCTCTTTTTTTTTTAAGCCTTAAAGTTTTTGATTTTTTTTGATTCCCCTCCCCTCACCTTCTTCCTTCGGCAGCGACTGTCCTTCTCCTCTTCTTCCTCCTCCTACTCCCACTGAAATTCCGAGCTTTTTTCTTTCCTAATGGGTTTGCACACATTATTTGCTTTTACATTGATTCCTATGGGAAAAAATTGCTTCTGCTTATAAACATTTCTACTTAAGAACCTGCTCACGGAACGAATTAAGTTCTTAAGTAGAGGTACTGCTGTAATTCTTTATGATTATGCGTTAATGCTTTTCTTCAATAAGAACATCTGTCATCTATCCATTGACTTTCGTTACTACTTTCGGCTTTAAGTTCCTCTTCGAGGTTCTATTTGGACTGGGAGTCACTGTTCACAGTCACTCATGCCCTCATCACCTCGAGATTCGACTACTGCAATGCTCTCTACATGGGGCTACCTTTGAAAAGTGTTTGGAAACTTCAGATCGTGCAGAATGCAGCTGCGAGAGCAATCATGGGCTTTCTCAAAAATGCCCATGTAACACCAACACTCCACAGTCTGCATTGGTTGCCGATCAATTTCCCTTCACAATTCAAAGTGTTGGTCATCACCTATAAAGCCCTCCATGGCACCGGACCAGGGTATCTACGAGACCGCCTCCTGCCGCACGAATCCCAGCGACCGGTTAGGTCCCAGAGTGGGCCTTCTCCGGGTCCCATCAACAAAACAATGTCATTTGGCGGGGCCCAGGGGAAGAGCCTTCTCTGTGGCAGCCCCGACTCTCTGGAACCAACTCCCCCCAGAGATCAGAATTGCCCCCCCTCCTCGCCTTTCGTAAACTCCTAAAAACCCACCTCTGCCATCAGGCATGGGGGAACTGAGATATTCTTTCCCCATAAACCTTTACAATTTATGTATGGTATGCTTGTTTGTATGTATGTTTGGTTTTACAAACAAGGGTTTTTTTTAGATATTCTTAGGATTGGATTTACATGCTGTTTTTGTTGCTGTTGTTAGCCGCCCCCGAGTCTGCGGAGAGGGGCGGCATACAAATCCAATAAATAATAATAATAATAATAATAATAATAATAATAATAATAATATTCCCAAAAATCCAATGGAAGCTCTTGGAAAGCTTGGTATTCAAGCTGGCTCGGTTTCCACGAATACCAAATAAAAAATATATTTTCTTTTTTGTTGTTGTTGTTGTTTTAGGAAATTTCCCCCCCCCCCCCGTGAATTTCAACGCTCGCAAACACAACAGACTAATAACACACTCGCGAGCGCCAAAATACAGTGCCAACAAATGTTAGGTAGCTTTGCCAACGCCGTTCTATTTTAAACATTGCCCCCCCACCCCACCCCCAATACTTGCGCTGTTCACTTTCCTGGATGCACCCGTGGTATTCCAAGGAATGGAATGAGAGCAATAAAAAGATGTTGCCGATGTATCGTTGAGGAAGTTGATGTTCCCCAGGATTAATGCCCTCTCGGTGTGAGTCTCTTTAAACATGCCTAAAACTTGGCACTCTTAAAGGAAGATGGGATTGAGAGATACTCAGATATACCACCTGCTAACTCGGCAGCACGGAAAACAGGTCCAGCTGCTTCCAACGGAGAGGTTTGCTTTGCAGCCAATAATATATTTTTTCTAAAAAAAATGGACAAATTTACGAATAAGGCAGAGAGGAAGAGACCTCTGGAAGGGCTCTGATTTTTGCAAAAAATTAATCTGAGCGTTTCTCAGATTAATTTCCCTAGACACACGTACAGCCTGGGAGAAACCCCGCTTAGCAGTAGTGACTGCGAAAGAGACCTTGGAGTCTTGGTGGATAATCCACTAAACATGAGGCAGCAATGTGCAGCAGCGGCCAAAAAAGCCAACACCATCCTAAGCTGCATCAACAGAGAGATGTGTTTGTGTTTATGTTTATTAGATTTGTATGCCGCCCCTTTCCGTAGACTCGGTGCGGCTCACAACACAATAAAAACAATTCATAACAAATCTAATAATTTACAATTTAAGATATTTTTAAAAACCCCATTATTAAGCAGACATACATACAAGCATACCATACATAAATTGTATAGGCCCGGGGGAGATATTTCAGTTCTCCCATGCCTGACGACAAAGGTGGGTTTTAAGGAGTTTACAAAAGGCAAGGAGGGTAGCGGCAGTTCTAATCTCTGGAGGGAGCTGGTTCCAGAGAGTCGGGGCCGCCACAGAGAAGGCTCTTCCCCTGGGGCCCACCAACCGACATTGTTTAGTTGACGGGACCCGGAGAAGGCCCACTCTGTGGGACCTAATCGGTCGCTGGGATTCATGCGGCAGAAGGCGGTCTCGGAGATATTCTGGTCCAGTGCCATGAAGGGCTTTAAAGGTCATAACCAACACTTTGAATTGTGACTGGAAATTGATCATCTCAAAGAGACATTGAAACTCTGGAGACTTCTGGAAGCAAGCTCTTCCACCGATTAATTGTTCTGTCGGGAATTTTCTCCTTAGTTGTAAGTTACTTCTCTCCTTTTTTAGTTTCCACCCATTGCTTCTTGTTCTACCGTCTGATGGTTTGGAGAATAGCTTGACTCCCTATTCAATTCCATTTCATTCCATGCTATTCATTTGAATTCTATTCTATTATTTCTTTTTCATTTCATTTTTATTCTATTCTATTTCTATTTCATTTCTATTCTATTCAATTGAATTATATTCTATTTCATATCTATTCTATTCATTCTATTATTATTATTATTATTATTATTATTATTATTATTATTATTATTATTTCTATTCTATTCATTTCTATTTATATTCTGGCAACAAATGGTCCTTGTAAGGATGGTGCCTCATTGCAAGACTAATCCACTACCATTCAGGATCAATCCCACGAGCCCAATTTTTAGTATTGATAAATTTCACAACCGTCACCTGGCAAACACATACAAATCCTCAAACACGGATACTGTGAACCGAGAGGGCTGGCTGTACAATACTAGAACTGAAATCATTTCATTGAAGTCAGACGGATTCCAAATGAATGAAATGAAATATTACTTCTTTGTATGAGCAGCACTAAATTTAATTCTTTAATTTATTTCCACACAACGCAGTGATGGATTATCTGGGCAACTGCAGAAGCCAGTTAGACAAATTTGTGGAAGATAAGATTATCACTGGCAGTTAAAAGATATACAACCTTCCTGATGACTATTGTCTTGATCCTTAATAGCTGTGTATTATCTGAGCCTCAACACACACACTCACTTTCTCGTCCATCTTTCCCAAAAGGCATCTGTTTAGTTATTTGTGAGACTGAACTTTATTTGATTCGGTATGAAGCCACATCCTCCACGTCGGCAAAAAGAATCCAAACCTCGCATATGAACTGAATAAACAAATTCTCGCAGCCAGCCCACACTCAGTAAAAGACCTTGGAATACTAATATCAAACGACCTAAGTGCTAAAGCCCACTGCAACAATATCGCCAAAAAGGCTTCCGGAGTTGTTAAACCTGATCCTACGTAGCTTCTGCTCTGGCAATCTCACACTACTGACTAGAGCCTACAAAACCTATGCCAGACCCATTCTCGAATACAGCTCATCTGTCTGGAACCCACACCACATCTCAGACATCAACACTCTCGAAAACGTCCAAAGATATTTCACCAGAAGAGCCCTTCACTCTTCCACCCGAAACAGAATACCCTACGAAAATAGACTAACTATCCTGGGTCTAGAAAGCTTAGAACTGCGGTGCCTAAAACACGATTTAAGTATTGCCCACAAGATCATATGCTGCAACGTCCTTCCGGTCAACGACTACTTCAGCTTCAACCGCAACAACACAAGAGCACTCAACAGATTCAAACTTAATATTAACTGCTCCAAACTTGACTGTAAAAAATACGACTTTAACAATCGAGTTGTCGAAGCGTGGAACTCATTACCAGACTCAATAGTGTCAACTCCCAATCCCCAACATTTCTCCCTTAGACTCTCCACAATTGACCTCTCCAGGTTCCTAAGAGGCCAGTAAGGGGCGTATATAAGTGCACTGATGTGCCTATCGTCCCCTGTCCAATTGTCTTCCCTTACCTTTATCTATCTATCTATCTATCTATCTATCTATCTATCTATCTATCTATCTATCTATCTGTATACATATATATATATATACATATATCATATATATTCTCTCCTTATCTCTTATATCATATATATCTTCTTTTTCCTTCTTTTTCCTTCTATCTTTATATATATTACTTAATGCCTACTCTCTTCCATATGTATTGTATATTGGACAAAGAATAAATAAATAAAAAATAAATTTAGGTTCTTTCAACACCCTGTAAACATTGTTTAATTTGCAAATTCCTACAACTCTTCTGACGGAAAACTGGATATTATTAAACTTCTAAAAAATGCTATATACTGTACATTACAGGTAGTCCAATTAAGCCCGTAATTTCTGTGCAAACTGGAGAGTAATGTTAGAAACATATCCAGTGGTGGGTTGTTCCCAGTTCAGACACGTTCTTAGAACTGGTAGCGCTGGCAGTGAGAGGCTCCGCCCACCCAGGAAACTCCTGCAAGTGCGCAGAAGCTTCTGAGCATGTGCAGAAACAGCACACGCATGCACTAACGGGCAGCTAATTTATTTAGAACCCACCACTGATATAGGCATGCTTTTTCTCTCCCTCCATTCTTCTTTCTTTTTCTTTCTCTCCTTCCCTCCTTCTCACTTTCTTTCCTTCCATATCCCTCCCTTTTTATTTCTCTCCCTCCCTCTCTTTTTCTTTCTTTCTTCTTTCTTTTCTCTCTTTCTCTCTTTTCTTTCTCTCTCTTCTTTCTTTTCTCTCTCTCTTTCTCTCCCTTCTTTCTTTTCTCTCTCTTCTTACTTTCTCTCTTCTTTCTTTCTTTTCTCTCTCTCTCTTTCTCTCTCTTCTTTCTTTTTTCTCTCTCTCTCTTTCTTTCTCTCCCTTCTTTCTTTCTCTTCTTTCTTTATTTTCTCTCTCTTCTTTCTTTCTCTCTTCTTTCTTTCTTTTCTCTCTCTCTCTCCCTCCCTCCCTCCCTCCATCTCTCTCTCATGAGAAATTTCCTGACAGTGAGAACAATTAATCAGTGGAACAACTTGCCTCCAGAAGTTGTGGGTTCTCCAACACTGGATTTTTTAAAGAGATTGGACAACCATTGGTCTGAAGTGGTATAGGGCTTTCCTGCCTGAGCAGGGGGTTGGACTAGAAGACCTCCAAGGTCCCTTCCAACTCTGTTATTTAATAAGTATGCCAATTATTTAATATAATATGTTATGTTGGATGCAAATCACATAATGCACAACATCGGTGTAATATCATAATGCATGGGATGCTTAGGCTCATACATCCTATGCCAGGAGGAAAGTGTTTTTAATAGGAAAGTGAACACAAGAACAAGGGGACACAATCTGAAGTTAGTTGGGGGAAAGATCAAAAGCAACATGAGAAAATATTATTTTACTGAAAGAGTAGTAGATCCTTGGAACAAACTTCCAGCAGACGTGGTAGATAAATCCACAGTAACTGAATTTAAACATGCCTGGGATAAACATAGATCCATCCTAAGATAAAATACAGAAAATAGTATAAGGGCAGACTAGATGGACCATGAGGTCTTTTTCTGCCGTCAGGCTTCTATGTTTCTATGTTTCTATGCTGCCAGAACAGAATTAACAGCTACCTTTTAATATAATGACCTCAAATTATATTTAGCATATTGTGAATATTTAAAATAATAAATGTACTGAAAACCTTTTCAAAATGAATCTTTGTCTCGTGTTGTTTTGGGCTTGGGGGAAACCTGAGATTTTATTTTATTTTTTATTTTTGGGTCCATGCTGGATCTGTCATAAATTTAGGACATAGGCTTGAAACTCTGAATCTTGTGTTTGTGGCTTCTCACTTTTAACTCTTTCCATGCAAAAGAAAAGAGAGAAAAAAGAGCCCACTGTGTGACTAGTTCGTTGTTTCTTTAAAATATTTATAGCCAGCCTGTCATGGAAAGCATCCCCAGGCAATATATAACATTAAAAATGGATTGTGTGGCAATATAAAATGCAGCGAAATAAAAACTCTGAGAGCAAAATAAAATCCCACCTGTGGGCAGCCGCAGCAGCCCCCCACATACATAGCGCTGCACCGACAGTGCCAGGCCGAATAGACCTTGCAACCCCCCAATTGTAACAAGGTTGGCACATAGCAGAGACGGGGCATCGCACAAAATGGGGAATTTGTTCTCCATTGATGTTCACCCCTCCCCCCCCCAAAAAAAAAATCTGAACAATGTGGCCTCGTGAGATATGACTGCAGCTTGAGGGCAAATATACTGCTCAAAAAAAATAATAAAGGGAACACTCAAATAACACATCCTAGACCTGAATGAATGAAATATTCCCATTGAATACTTTGTTCTGTGCAAAGTTGAATGTGCACAACAGCATGTGAAATTGATTGTCAATCAGTGTTGCTTCCTAAGTGGACAGTTTGATTTCACAGAAGTTTCATTTACTTGGAGTTATATTGGGTTGTTTCAAGTGTTCCCTTTATTTTTTAGAGCAGTGTATATACAGGTGGTCCTTGACTTACAACGGTTCGTTTAGTGACCGTTCGAAGTTACATCTGAGGATGTCCCATCATCCCTGAGCTGAACTATTTGAGAGAGGATGCCCTTTAAATATGGAAAACACACTACATTTCTACCATAGGATTGTATGTATGTATGTATGTATGTGTGTGTATATATATTTGTTTTCGTAGATTTTCATGGGTATATGTATGTAGATTGTTCCGAGTTCGGGTTTTGCCCCATGTAATATTTTGAGTGTCTATGCGATGTTTCGGTGAAATCACATTCACCATCATCAGGCTGAAGTTATAAGCTTCGTGCTGCTGTAAATATAGTTTGTTTGCAACTGCCATTTGTTCCTTATATATAGTGGTGGGGGTGGAGATTTGGTTTGAATGTAGCAAATAGATTGGGTGGCTATGTTTTAATGATTTGATTGGTTGGTGGAATCACATTTAGTTGAAGGATTGACATGGTGATGATTATGATATAGTGGCGCAGCAGGTAGAGTGCTGTACTGCAGGCCACTGAAGCTGACTGTAGATTTGAAGGTCAGCGGTTCAAATCTCATCACCGGCTCAAAGTTGACTCAGCCTTCCATCCTTCCGAGGTGGGTAAAATGAGGACCCGGATTGTGGGGGCAATAGCCTGGCTCTGTTTAAAAAGTGCTATTGCTAACATGTTGTAAGCCGCCCTGAGTCTAAGGAGAAGGGCGGCATAAAAATTGAATGAATGAATGAATGAATGAATAAATAAATAAATAAATAAATAAATAAATAAATAAATGATATGTTTTTTTGTTTAAGGCTGGTTTCCAAATCTCTGGTAGCCGGGACGTGTCATCTCGTTTGTTCACGCTGAGGGGGTGTTTTTCTATCTCTATGGCCTCCATGATTATTCTTTTATAAACGTGTTCTGCTTTGAAAAGTAATTTAGTTTTTTCAAAGTCAATTTCATGCCCTGTTTTTTTAATGTGCTGGACAAGGGAGGAAGTTTTTTCTTCTTTTTTGACTGCATTCTTATGTTCTGCAATGTGTGCGTTTATTCTTCGATTACTTTGTCCAATGTATGTGGCTGCACATGTTTTGCAAGGGATTTCATAGATTCCTTGGTTTTCGAGTTGGATTTTATATATATATATATATATAAAACATATTTTTGCTAAATAATATGTAACATTATTTTGTAACATATATATGTAACATATATTTGACAGAAAAAACCCACCTGTGTGTGTGTTTGTGTGTGTATATCTTACTGCCTTACAAGGCAGAGGCCCCAGGTTCAAATCCAGTAAGGGTGTGGCTACCTGATGAAGGCAAATAAGCCCGAAATAGATCTATAGTAGTCTCCCTTCCTTTTCATTATCAGCAAATATATGTTGAGATATATCCAAACCCAAATCTTGGTTTAGTCCTTGTAATCAGCTCATTTGCCTCTATCGACCTTCCCAACAGCTGCGTATAATTGATCCGTAAGTCTGATAAGTTGTTGTACATTGGAAGGGAACCACGTTAGGGAAGGCTGCTCCGTCTTGAAGCTCCTTCGGTGTATTTCATTCTGCCAATTGTAGGGCTTCACGCAGGCAGAGCAATAAATCCCTCACTCCAGAAATGCGACATTTAATAACTGGCAAAAGCTTCACAGACTCAAGATGACTAAGTAAGTTGCTTGCTTAGAGAAAGGGAGACACCGAGAATGAGAAAGAGAGAAAGGAAGAGTTACACACACACACACACACACAGTGTGAGAGATAGAGGGAGGGAGAGACAAAGACATACACACACATACAGAGTGAAAGAGAGAAGAGGGAGGGAGAGACGGAGACAGACAGAAAGACAGAGAGGGAGAGACAGAGAGAGGGGGGATGGAGAGACAGAGACACACAGAGATGGGAGAGAGAAAGAGAGAAAGAAAGAGTGAAAGAAAGGGAGAGTGAAAGACAGAGAGAGGAAGAGACAAAGACAGAGAGAGATGGAAGAGAGAGAGAGAGAAACACACAGAGAAACAGAGACACACACACAGAGTGTGAGAGACAAGGGGAGGGAGAGACAGGGACAGAGAGAAGTGGGAGAAAGAGTTAGAGAAACACACACACATACACAAAGAAAGAGAGGGAGAGAGACAGAAACACACAGACACACAGAGAGAGTGTGAGAGACAGAGAGTGGGAGAGAGAAAAATGAAAGAAAGGGAGAGAGAAGAGAGTGAGAGACAGGGAGGGAGGAAGAGACAAAGACAGACAGATTGGAGAGAGAGAGAAAACACACACAGAGAGACAGAGACAGACACACAGAGAGAGTGTGAGAGACAGAAAGGGAGGGAGAGACAGAGACAGAAGAGAGAGAAAGAGTTAGAAACACACACACATATACAGAGAGAGAGACACAGAGAGAGAGAGAGAGACAGAAACAGAGTGTGAGAGACAGAGAGAGGGAGAGACAAAGAGACACACACATAAAGAGAGAGAGAAGTGTATAAACAAAGGAACAATAAATGTTTGTATGTATTGAAGTACTATAGCTTTAAGACGTAGTGCTGCAAATTGCCACAAGAGGGAGCCAGAAAGCATGATTCTCTTCTCTTTGTTCCTTCTGCTGATTCACTGAGATTGATGTAATAAACCCTGTGTTAATGTATTTGTAAACTGTAATGTATGTCTGATATGTAAGACAAAGACAGGTTTGTAATACACTGCTCCAAAATAAAATAAAAGAAAGGGAACACTTAAACAACACAATATAACTCCAAGTAAATCAAACTTCTATGAAATCAAACTGTCCACTTAGGAAGCAACACTGATTGACAATCAATTTCGCCTGCTGTTGTGCACATTCAACTTTGTACAGAACAGAAGTATTCAGTGAGAATATTTCATTCATTCAGATCTAGGATGGGTTCTTTGAGTGTTTCCTTTATTTCTTTGAGCAGTATATTATTATTGTGTTGAGAGATATTGACTGATTTGAACGTGTATGACCGGACTGTTTAATTTGACTGTGCTATTTCTAAAGTAAACACTATTTTATACACTCTGACTGAATAATTACGGAGTCTACGGAGAGGGGCGGCATACAAATCTAATAAATAATAATAATGATGATGATGATGATGATAATAATAATAATAATAATAATAATAATAATAATAGGAATAATTGCTTGGGAAGCGCCCGACTGGTGATGAAATACGAAATCCAGCATAGTGATCTCGTTTGCTGTGTTGTACTGACATAATAATAATAATAATAATAATAATAATAATAATATATTAATAATAAAATAATAATAATAATAAAAATAATAAAATAATAATAATAATAATAATAATAATAATAATAATTGGAATAATTGCTTGGGAAGCGCCCGACTAGTGATGAAATACGAAATCCAGCATAGTGATCTCGTTTGCTGTGTTGTACTGACATAATAATAATAATAATAATAATAATAATATATTAATAATAAAATAATAATAATAAAAATAATAAAATAATAATAATAAAAATAAAATAATAATAATAATAATAATAATAATAATAATAATAATAATAATTGGAATAATTGCTTGGGAAGCGCCCGACTAGTGATGAAATACGAAATCCAGCATAGTGATCTTGTTTGCTGTGTTGTACTGACATAATAATAATAATAATAATAATAATAATAATAATAATAATAATAATAATAATTGGAATAATTGCTTGGGAAGCGCCCGAGTGGTGATGAAATACGAAATCCAGCATAGTGATCTCGTTTGCTGTGTTGTACTGACATAATAATAATAATAATAATAATAATAATAATAATACTCATATCTCCTGGATATCTGCTGGAATCCCACATTTTCCTCGGTGCATGTCATTGCTAACTCAAGGGTTCTGCACACCCCTCAACAAAGGGGACACACACAAAATGTCACAATTCAAACCGGTGGCAAAAGTAAGTGGAAAGCTACCCCTACCCAACACATAGTGTTTATTCAGTCGAATAGCCATATTGATTCAATGTTTGTAAATTACACATTCTCCAGTCTCGCACGGAAGGGTTACAAGCCAATATTAATTCAGAAAAGTGAGAAAGGACTTGCTAATTTATGAGTTGTGAACTGAAAAAAAATAATCATAGAATCGGAGCGTCGCTTTTCTTTTCGGAAATGAATAAATGTTTAGGCATCTCTACCGAAGAGAAAGTGATTCCTTTTTAATGGCTCCTTTTTGATTATTTTTTTTTTAAATTTGAAATTGGGAAATTTTCATACAGAAGCTTCAAGCGCTTCTGACAGATTCTGCGTTATTTCCCATCTTAAATTCTCAGAGGTTCATTTGACTTGCAAACAGTACTTATTTTGCAGTTTCTCATGAATTTTTTATTTTATTTTTTAGTTTTATTCATTTGTCCAGTACACAAATACATAGGAAGGAAAATAGACATGTATTAATATATATAAGGGTAAAGTGAACTTCGAGGGGAGGATATATGAAAGAAAGAAAATATATATGATAAGTGAGAGAAAGGAAAGACAATTGGACAGGGGACGAAAGGCACACCAGTGCACTTATGTACGCCCCTTACTGGCCTCTTAGGAACCTGGAGAGGTCAATCGTGGAGAGTCTAAGGGAGAAGTGTTGGGGGTTAGGGGTTGACACAATTGAGTCCGGCAATGAGTTCCACGCTTCGATAACTCGATTGTTGAAATCATATTTTTTACAGTCAAGTTTGGAGCGGTTCGTATTAAGTTTGAATCTGTTGAGTGCTCTTGTGTTGTTGCGGTTGAAGCTGAAGTAATCATTGACCGGTAGGACGTTGCAGCATATGATCTTGTGGGCAATACTCAAATCGTGTTTTAGGCGCCGTAGTTCTAGGCTTTCTAGGCCCAGGATTGTTAGTCTATTTTCGTAGGCTATTCTGTTTCGAGTGGAGGAGTGAAGGGCTCTTCTGAAGAAGAATTTGAGTCTATTTAATAGTGTTAGGGGAGACGTAAATCTCTGCTTCGAAATGATAGAAGTCGGTTCTATTTTGTTAATTCGTTGATAAGAATTCCATACTTTCTGTATCACAAAACAATCTTGAAAACTTAAGTGGGTGGAACGTATACCAATCGTAACAGCTGATTGGACGTTCAAAATTAAATCTGTGAGACGCTCAATTTTAATTTTAAAATTCCACCGCTGTTTTGGAATTGCCATGTCATAAGAATTACGTTTAATCTTGTACATCGAACATTTAAAACTGATTACAGTGTTCCCTCGATTTTCCCGGGGGATGAGTTCCGAGACCGCCCGCAAAAATCGAATTTCCGCGAAGTAGAGATGCGGAAGTAAATACACTGTTTTTGGCTATGAACAGTATCACAAGCCGGAATCCCTTAACACTTTAAACCCCTAAATTACAATTTCCCATTCCCTTAGCAACCATTTAGTTTATTACTCACCATGTTTATTTATTAAAGTTTATTAAAAAGAATATTTATTAAAGGCGGACGAAAGTTTGGCGATGACATATGACGTCATTGGGCAGGAAAAACCGTGGTATAGGGGGAAAAACTGCAAATTATTTTTTAATTAATATTTTTGAAAAATCGTGGTATAGACTTTTCGCGAAGTTCGAACCCGCGAAAATTGAGGGACATACACTATACATTCATCCTTGTACATATCTCAGGAAAGTGTAAACTGAAGATTACAGACTGAAGATTAAATCCAATAGATATTCTTGATAAATAGACACACTGTGTGCTAAGTTTTGGCACAGATGTGAAATATAAACCAGAATTTATCTGTAATATTTGAGACTCTTTCAGCAATCATTCATTGTTGACATTGCAGTTCAAGGATGCAAAAGACCTATTGATTCACGAGTTAAACAGAACCTTGGCATTTTACTTTGTAAAGTTTATGATTCATAGATAGGAAAATAAACATAAAACGTTCTTATGCCGTAGATAGATTTTTTTAAAAAGAGGGAAATTGGTGGGAAAGAATACCTGATTTTTTTAGGGCTACTGGACTGGATTTTCAATTATTCTTTTAACCAATATTCAAAAGATTTCAACCGACATTGTTATAAATCAATTGGATGCTATTTCTGTCCTTAGTTACAAGGTCAGAGGGTGTCTGGTTTGGGACAATGAGGTAATTAGTAATCCTTAAATAAACAAAGCTTACATCTTGTGTTCAGTTTTAGATTAACACAAGCATTTCCAATAAATGTCATTGATGAAATCTGTGAGAATATATAATCGTTCAAAGGTGTGTGTGTATTTACCATATTTTTGGAGTATATATGACTGTTGTGGTTAGCTCTGGCCCAGCTCCTGTCCCAAGGAATGTGCAGGTGGATGTGGGGGAAACATCCACATGCCGCAGGCCTGTTTTGCTCCCGATGGAATCTGCCGACGAAGCCTCCTCTGACCAAGGAAGCGTGAGTGACAGGGAAGAGGGGAGTTTGGCAGACAGCCCAGGAGGAGATCAATCATCTGTATCATCCCTGGATTCTGAACAAGAATTAATGACACATCCACGCATGCGTAGAGTGATGCACAGGAGACAACAACTGAAGGATTATTACAAGAGAAAATGAGGCCACCTGTGGTTGGGTGGGGCTCCAGTAATTAGTGCTACAGATAAAAAGAACAGCGTGCTGGTTTAGCCTTGTGGCAATTTATCTGATTCATTGTTTCGTCAAGATTGTGGTGTGTGCTGTTCAAGATTGTGTGTGGACTCTCTGGACTTTGGAATTGGACTCAATTTCCCAGTTATTGGGTGAGCAAATGGATTGCATTTAACCTGTGCCTTGTGTGTACCAGAAAATCCCTTTGACATTTAAAAAGGGAGCTGTTTCTGTTTTTCTGTTTATAAAAACTTTTGGGTTTTCCTTTTATCATGTGGTGTGTGTCTTCCTGGACTAATTACCCTGTAATTACGGGCGGTTGAAACACGCCAGCAGAACATATGACATACTTTTTTCCTCTCTAAAAGAGGCAAAAAAATTGGGTGTGTCTTATGCACCGAATGTAGCTTTTTTGAGGCTTCCCCCCCCCCAGCCCTAACTAGGTGTCCGCGATCTTCCCAACTCTTACCTTGCAAGCTCTTTCATTGTTACTCTCTGTGAAGAATGTTTTCCAAGCCCTAAATTTTGCAGGGGTTTTTTCATTGCTCTACTTGCTCCTGTTTCTTTCCGGTCCTAACTAGGTGCTGTTGTACATACTCCTGATCAGTGGGAGGATGATGAAGATATTGAGGACTCGGATTCAGATAGTGTTTATGAATTAGTGGGGGGGCCGGGGTTACAGGTAGTAGAACAGGTGGGAGACCAGCCACAGGATGGGGCTATGAGTTCAGGATCTAGCGAGGGAGAATCAGACGCTCGCTGGGTTAACCCTAAATTCAGAAGGGTCCAAAAACGTAGAGAACAGAGGTCTGGAAGAAGATATTAAGGAGAGGAATGGGTTAAATACTGCAGTGATGTATTTGGCACGTCAGGGGGTCAGTGGAGAAGAAGGATGGAGTTTCAACGTTGCCGAAGGGAAAATGGATGTGTTTTTTGCCACGTTAAAGTAAGGCAAAGGATTCTGTATTGTTAACCGTCAGTTCTGTTGTTTTTTTAAAGTCATGCTGTTAGGAAAATAAATCTTGATTTTTCGGCACTGCGCATGCAGCGATATAAGACAGTGTTGGTGAACTTTTGGGCATCGAGGGCCAAAATGGGAGCTTGCACGCACGGGGTGGGAGGAGCACCAGAAACCAGAAGAGCAGTTTCCTGGTGCACATACATGGGAACGCTGGAGCAGTTCCCTGGTGTGTATGAATGCCCCTGAAGCTGAGTTCTGGTTTCGTCTGGTTCTGGCACACATGTGTGAAGACCAGCTAGGTGGTGCACACCACTGATGGGCTGCTAGTTACGCGGATTGGTTAGCAGCTGCAGTTGGAAAAATGGGAGCTGTGTGCACAACTGTGCACTCCAACACACACACGTGCGCCCCCGTGTGAGATTTGGCTTCTGTTCATGTGCAGTAAGCGATATCTCATATAAGGACACACACACACAAGCGAGATTTTGATGATTTCCGCTGGTTTTTTGCTTCCATGCACATTCAAAAGCAAAAGTATCGGCGACAATTGCCAAAAGTTTGCTCTAGCGTGCATGCTCACACGAGATTTTGCTTGCTGTGCATGCGCAGAAGCCAAATCTCGTGACGACAGGCGTGACTGCGCCACTGGATGCCTGCATAATAATAATAATAATAATAATAATATAACATAATAATATAATAATAATAATAATAATAATAATAATAATAATAATAATAATAATAATTTATTAGATTTGTATGCCGCCCCTCTCCGAAGACTTGGGGCGGCTCACAACAATAACATGCTTGTGACGCCCTCGCAGGGCACACACCGCTAGTGTCGAAGATGATCAGCCCTTCACTGGTGCACATTGAAGGGAAAGGGGGGACCTGATCGAAACATTTAAATATGTTAAAGGGCGAAATAAGGTTCAGGAGGGAAGTGTTTTTAATAGGAAAGTGAACACAAGAACAAGGGGACACAATCTGAAGTTAGTTGGGGGGAAAGATCAAAAGCAACGTGAGAAAATATTATTTCACTGAAAGAGTAGTAGATGCTTGGAACAAACTTCCAGCAGACGTGGTTGGTAAATCCACAGTAACTGAATTTAAACGTGCCTGGGTTAAACAAAGATCCACTCTAAAATAAAATACAGGAAATAGTATAAGGGCAGACCAGATGGACCACGAGGTCTTTTTCTGCCATTAACCTTCTATGTTTTACATCTCCACCCCATGCCCAGTAAACGAAGCGGTGGAAGTGATGTGCCGGTGCCTGGAGGCTGTTGGGGCCTGGATGGGTGTCAACAGACTCAAGCTCAACCCGGATAAGACGGAGTGGCTGTGGGTTTTGCCTCCCAAGGACAATCCCATCTGTCCGTCCATTACCCTGGGGGGGGAATCATTGACCCCCTCAGAGAGGGTCCGCAACTTGGGCGTCCTCCTCGATCCACAGCTCACATTAGAGAACCACCTTTCAGCTGTGGCGAGGGGGGCGTTTGCCCAGGTTCGCCTGGTGCACCAGTTGCGGCCCTATTTGGACCGGGACTCATTACTCACAGTCACTCATGCCCTCATCACCTCGAGGTTCGACTACTGTAATGCTCTCTACATGGGGCTACCTTTGAAAAGTGTTCGGAAACTTCAGATCGTGCAGAATGCAGCTGCGAGAGCAGTCATGGGCTTACCCAGGTATGCCCATGTTTCACCATCACTCCGCAGTCTGCATTGGCTGCCGATCAGTTTCCGGTCACAATTCAAAGTGTTGGTTATGACCTTTAAAGCCCTTCATGGCACTGGACCAGAATATCTCCGAGACCGCCTTCTGCCGCACGAATCCCAGCGACCGATTAGGTCCCACAGAGTGGGCCTCCTCCGGGTCCCGTCAACTAAACAATGCCGGTTGGCGGGCCCCAGGGGGAGAGCCTTCTCTGTGGCGGCACCGGCCCTCTGGAACCAACTCCCCCCGGAGATCAGAACTGCCCCTACTCTTCCTGCCTTTCGTAAACTCCTCAAAACCCACCTTTGCCGTCAGGCATGGGGAAACTAAACATCTCCCCCTGGGCACGTTGAAGTTATATATGGTATGCTTGTATGTGTGTATGCTAGTATAGGGGATTTTCTTAAATTTATAATATTTTAATTAATTGGATTGTATTGGATTGTTTTTCACTTGTTGTGAGCCGCCCCGAGTCTTCGGAGAGGGGCGGCATACAAATCCAAATAATAAATAAATAAATAAATAAATAAATGTTATTATTTCGTAAACTACTCAAGACTCACTTATACCGCCGGGCATGGGGGAGTTGAAATATTCCTTCCCCCTAGGCCATTACAAGTTATGCATGGTATGTCTGTGTGTATGTTTGGTTTTATAATAAGAGTTTTTAGTTGTTTTATTATTGGATTGTCACATGCTGTTTTTATCATTGTTGTTAGCCGCCCCGAGTCTACGGAGAGGGGCGGCATACAAATCCAATAAATAAATAAAATAAATAAAATAAATGTTTCTATGCCATACGCATGCATGCCAGAAACCAGAAGAGCAACGAGTGACAACTGCCGTGCCCAGAGAGATGGCTCGGTGCACCACTTCTGACACGCATGCCATAGGTTCGCCATTATGTTTATAGCGTCTCCTGCTTGAACAGGGAGTTTTACGAGAAGATCTCTAAGGTCCCTTCTGTTCTGTCGGGCTCTCTGGTAGAAACCTCCCAAAAATTCACAGGTACAAATTTCAGACACACACACGTTTGAAAATTCAAAAGAATGTTCTTTATAATGAAAATTCACTTAAACCAAGCCCTCTTTTGGTATAGCAAAGAGCACTTGTCTCCAAACAAACTGGTAATTTGTACAAGTTCCTTATCAGTTCTGAGATACTTAGCTTGCAGCTGTGAGGCAATTCACAGTCCTTCTTCTTTCACAAAGTGAAACACACTTTGCCCTGGTTTAGTTTCAAAGCGGGGGAAAATCAGCCCACAAAAGGTCAAAGTCAGTAAAGCAGTCACGAAACACAGCAATCACATAATCCTCCACAATGGCCAAACCCACAGGCTGCTATTTATAGCAGCCTCACTAATGACCACAGCCCCACCCAACCACAGGTGGCCTCATTTTCTTTAATAATAATCTCTCAGTTATTGTTGCCTATGCATCGCTCTCCGCATGCGTGGCTGTATCATTAACTCTTGTTCTGAATCCAAGGAGGAGACAGATAATTGATCTCCTTTTGAGCTGTCTGCCACACTCTCCTCCTCCCTGTCACTCATGTCTTCTTGGTCAGAGGAGCCTTCATCAGCAGATTCCACCAGGGGCAAAACAGGCCTGCAGCATGTGGATGTCTCCCCCACATCCACAGTCCTTGGGGCAGGAGCTGGGCCAGAGCTAACCACAACACCTTCCAACTCTTGTTAGCCTGTTATTCAGTTGCTGCTATATTTTTCATCAACCCGGAATTTGCAAAACCAATAGCCACAACGTGATGACGTAGGACTCGTACGATATAATTTGTATGTGTGTTCACGCCTCTCCTGCGCCAACGAAATGCAAACTCCAAGAGCCCAGGGTCGGGACATCAATCCATCGAAATTACGCACTTTACTTCGGCATTAAACTCCTTACCTACCGCCACCTAAATCAGCTCCATTCAAAAAAATGTATTTTGCACCAAGCCGCCGCGGGTAGGTAATACACATAAATTGCCTGCTGAATTCAGAGGAGGGTAGGGAAGGAAAAGTAAAAAAAAAACCTCGCAGCCATTGTGCCTTGGTTACAAGGAGGCGGGTGGCATTAATCAAATTGCACAGCCTTTTATTTTTTTTTAAAAAAATGGAACCGTACGAGATTTTTAACCAAGAATTTAAACCCGAATATCTTTTCACGGGTCCGTTACTTCCCAATAACCTGCTTGAAGCCCCGGAGGGCAAAAAACAGCACAAGGGGCAAACAGGAAGTCCATTTTTCTGAACTTCTGGTTTTCTCCTTTGGATGTTTTTTTACGGTTCTAGGTTTCAGTGTGTCTTGGTGCACCAGTTTTATTTATTTATTTATTACTTGGATTTGTATGCCGCCCCTCTCCGAAGACTCGGGGCGGCTCACAACATGTAAAAGACAAATCATAAGTAATCAACAATTTAAAATTTTAAAGATTTAAAAAACCCCACAAACTAACAGACTCACACACAAGCATACCATATATAAATTCAACGTGCCCAGGGGGGGGGATGTTTCAATTCCCCCATGCCTGACGGCAAAGGTGGGTTTTAAGAAGTTTGCGGAAGGCAGGAAGAGTAGGGGCAGTTCTAATCTCCGGGGGGAGTTGCGGCCCTATTTGGACAGGGAGTCTCTACTCACAGTCGTCCATGCCCTTATCACCTCAAGGTTCGACTACTGCAGTGCTCTCTACATGGGGCTACCTCTGAAAAGTGTTCAGAAACTACAAATTGTAGTGATGTGATGTGCCGGTGCCTGGAGGCTGTTGGGGCCTGGATGGGTGTCAACAGACTCAAGCTCAACCCGGATAAGACGGAGTGGCTGTGGGTTTTGCCTCCCAAGGACAATTCCATCTGTCCGTCCATCACCCTGGGGGGGGGAGTCACTAACCCCCTCAGAGAGGGTTCGCAACTTGGGCGTCCTCCTCGATCCACAGCTCACATTAGAGAACCATCTTTCAGCTGTGGTGAGTGGGGCATTTGCCCAGGTTCACCTGGTGCGCCAGTTGCGGCCCTATTTGGACCGGGACTCACTGCTCACAGTCACTCATACCCTCATCACCTCGAGGTTCGACTACTGTAACACTCTCTACATGGGGCTACCTTTGAAAAGTGTTCGGAAACTTCAGATTGTGCAGAATGCAGTTGCGAGAGCAATCATGGGCTTCCCAAGGTATGCCCATGTTACACCAACACTCCGCAGTCTGCATTGGTTGCCGATCAATTTCCGGTCACAATTCAAAGTGTTGGTTATGACCTATAAAGCCCTTCATGGCATCGGACCAGAATATCTCCGAGACCGCCTTCTGCTGCACGAATCCCAGCGACCGATTAGGCCCCACAGAGTTGGCCTTCTCCGGGTCGCATCGACGAAACAATGTTGGTTGGCGGGCCCCAGGGGAAGAGCCTTCTCTGTGGCGACCCTGACTCTCTGGAACCAGCTCCCCCCAGATTAGAACTGCCCCTACCCTCCTTGCCTTTCGCAAACTCCTTAAAACCCACCTTTGTCGTCAGGCATGGGGGAACTGAGATATCTCCCCCGGGCCTATATAATTTATGTATGGTATGTTTGTAGGTATGTCTGCTTAAAAATGGGTTTTTTTAACTGTTTTAAATTTTAAATTTTAAATTATTAGATTAGTCTGCGGAGAGGGGCGGCATACAAATCTAATAAATAAATAAATAAATAAATAAATAAATTGTGCAGAATGCAGCCGCGCGAGCAGTCATGGGCCTCCCAAGGTATGCCCATGTTTCTTCAGCACTCTATATTGGCTGCCAATTGGTTTCTGGACGCAATTCAAAGTGTTGGTTATGACCTCTAAAGCCCTACATGGCATTGGACCACATTACTTACGGGACCGCCTCCTGCCGCAAGAATCCCAGCGTCCAGTTAGGTCTCACAGAGTTGGCCTTTTCTGGGTCCCGCCGGCCAGACAATGCTATCTGGCAGGACCTGGGGAAGAGCCTTCTCTGTGGCGGCCCCAGCCCTCTGGAACGAACTCCCTCCAGAGATACTTACCGCCCCCTCCCTCCTGATCTTTCATAAAGCTCATAAGACCTACCTTTGTTGACAGGCATGGTGGCCGGGAGTGATATTATATTATGTATGATTGAATTGGATGAATGTGTGTGACTGTATGGGTTTTTAAAATACTTTTCAGTAATTTGTATAATTCTTTTATAGTAATTTAGATTTCTTTACATATTGTTGTATTTATAATGTTGTACACTGCCCTGAGTCACCTCAAGAAGGGCGGCATAGAAATCTTAATAATAATAATAACAATAATAACAATAAAATAATAAAATAATAAAATAATAATAATAATAATAATAATAATAATAATAATAATAATAATAATAATAATAATAGCAAGCAAAACTACTGTGGGACTTCCGACTTCAGACTGACCGAATTCTGAAGCATAACACACCAGACATCCTGATTGTGGAGAAAAAGAAAGTATGGATCATCGACATCGCAATCCCAGGAGACAGCAGAATTGAGGAGAAGCAGCTAGAGAAATTAGTGAAATACGGAGATCTAAAAATCGAGCTGCAACGACTCTGGCATAAGCCCATGAAAGTGGTCCCAGTGGTACTTGGCACGCTGGGCGCAGTACCAAAGGATCTCAGCGGACATTTGAAAACCATCGGAATTGACAACATCTCCATCTGTCAATTGCAACAGGCCGCTTTACTGGGATCAGCAAACATAATTCGCCGCTACATCACGCAGTCCTAGGTGCTTGGGAAGCACCCGACTGGTGATGAAATACGAAATCCAGTATAGTGATCTCGTTTGCTGTGTTGTATTGAAATAATAATAATAATAATAATAATAATAATAATAATAATATTTGTATGCCACTCTTCTCCAATAACAATAACAATAAATAATAATATAGGTGTTTTTTTTAAAAAAAGCCACCTTTTTAATGTTTTTCTCTCATTCTACTTTGCACCTGTTATATTTTTTTTTGCCTTATCCTTTGTGCTTTGTGTTTTAATCTTTTTGAATAAAATAAAATAAAAAATGCCAATTTATCCGAAAAATGACTCCCTCTCTCTCTGCAGCTTTGGAAGGCTGTAGCTGTATCTAATGCAACACTCCTTTTATCTGGCACTCTATTAAACTTAGCAGCCATTTAGTCCAACATTATGAATTGTGTGACACCGTCCGAGGCCGTAGCTCCAGCATATCACTGCAAGCCATATGAATGCCTGCTGTGGCGTATTTATTTTCTGATGATTGATAATGGGATTATTTCTCCTCCTGTGCATGAATCCACGCAGACAATGAACGCGGCAATTCTGACTTATCAAACCTCGCCAGACCGTTGTTTATAGGGTAAACCTCCCAGCTCTATAAATGCATTATCATCAGTTGGCGCTCTTCCCATTTCGCGGGCTCGAGTTATGTATCAAAATGGACCCTACTGCGTCTCCTGGGAGGAATACATGGCAAACTCCCCATTCAGCTGGTTTTCAACCGGAAAAAATAAAAAATAAAAGAGCAGGAACAAAATTACTTATTAATGTTTTTGAAGGATGTTAGAAAGCCTACCGAAGCAGAACTGAGACGCGGTTACATCACTAGTCGCCGTTATGGAGGAGAATGAGGAACAATGCCATTTGTAGATTTGAATCTCGCCTTATTTGGACCAGGGGGTCACTGCTCACAGTCACTCATGCCCTCATCACCTCGAGGTTCGACTACTGTAACGCTCTCTACATGGGGCTACCTTTGAAGAGTGTTCGGAAACTTCACATCGTGCAAAATGCAGCTGCGACAGCAATCATGGGCTTACCTAGGTATGCCCATGTTACACCAACACTCCGCAGTCTGCATTGGTTACCGATCAGTTTCCGGTCACAATTCAAAGTGTTGGTTATGACCTATAAAGCCCTTCATGGCATCGGACCAGAATATCTCCAGGACCGCCTTCTGCTGCACAAATCCCAGCGACCAGTTAGGTCCCACAGAGTTGGCCTTCTCCGGGTCTCGTCGACTAAACAATGTCGTCTTGCGGGACCCAGGGGAAGAGCCTTCTCTGTGGCGGCCCCGACCCTCTGGAACCAGCTCCAACAAGAGATTAAGATTGCCCCCACCCTCCTTGCCTTTCGTAAAATTCTTAAAACCCACCTCTGCCGTCAGACATGGGGGAATTGAGACATCTCCCCCTGGCCTATATAATTTATGCATGGTATGTTTGTGTGTATGTCTGTTTTTTAAATAAGGAGCTTTTAGAGACTTTTTAATATTAGATTTGTGATATATTCTTCGTATTATTGTGAGCCGCCCCGAGTCTGCGGAGAGGGGCGGCATACGAATCGAATCGAATCGAATCAAATAAATAAATAAATAAATCTCACTTATTTTGATCGTGCCATGCGGGGAAATTCACTGGAGAAAGCAATCACGCTTGGAAGAATAAAGGAGAATATTTGTAATTCAAGATTGACATGAGGGGTCCTTGGCGCCATTTGAGCTTGGTTGTTTTCTTGTAGATGTTTCATTACCATACTAAGCAACACCATCAGTGCTCCGTAGTAGCATTTAAGACTTCTATACCGCTCCGTAGTGGTTTTGCAGCCCTCTCTAACCGGTTTACAGAATCAGTCTATTGCCCTCAACCATCTGGGTCCTCATTTGACCCACCTATCTATCTATCTATCTATCTATCTATCTATCTATCTATCTATCTATCTATCTATCTATCTATCTATCTATCTATCTATCTATCCATCCATCCATCCGTCCATCCAATCCATTTCTCCACCTATTCCTATACCCATCCATCTTTATCAATCCCTATCTAATCTATCCCTATTTTATCATCTACCTACCTACCTACCTACCTATCCATCCATCTCTCCACCGATACATCCAATACATACACACAAAATGACTGATTTTAATACCGCTTTCCATTTTTATTGCATTATTTTCTATTTATTAACGTTGTTGTAAACCATCTTAATTGTTAAACTAAGTAGAAGCAGAGTAGAATTTAAAAAAAAATAAAATCTAAAATACAGTTGATTTAAAGTTTTCTGCTCAGTTAACTGATGTCCCTTCCTACGCCTTTCCCTATTGGGAATTCGTGGACCAGTGTCTGTGATACTTACAAATAATGAATTAGGATTCAAGTCAGTTATAAAATTATTCCTGTTTACATTCTGTGTGCATTAAAAATAAACCCAAGACTTTCTTAGTTTAGCTGAATTCAAGCCTGAAACAGCAGTTAGCTGAAAATTACAACTCACTTGAGAGCATCGGGCTGATTAATCACATTTTGTTCGGAATTAAACTCAGCAGTATGGCAAATGTTCAATCCCCAAATAATTCATACTTTCTTTATTCTAAAATGAAGAGTTGTACTGTATTTGTATTTGTATTTATTAGATTTGTATGCCGCCCCTCTCCGTAGACTCGGGGCGGCTCACAACAATAACAAGAACAATGTAAGAACAAATCTAATAATTTAAAAAACACTAAAAACCCCATTATTAAAAGCAAACACACACACAAACATTCCATGTATAAACTGTATAGGCCCGGGGGAGATGTGTCAATTCCCCCATGCCTGACGACAGAGATGGGTCTTAAGAACTTTACGAAAGACAAGGAGGGTGGGGGCAACTCTGATATCTGGGGGGAGTTGGTTCCAAAGGGTCAGGGCCGCCACGGAGAAGGCTCTTCCCCTGGGCCCCACCAAACAACATGGTTTAGTTCGCCTTTACTGTGTTTCTATATTGAACTCCAGAAATACACTTGAGCAGGAATATCTACAGCAGTGGTTCTCAACCTTTCTAATACCGCAACCCCTTAATACAGTTTCTCATGTTGTGGTGACCCCCAACCATAAGTCCAGTGCCAATTCTCCCAACAGAGCTTTAAGCTGATTGACGGGAAGGTCAGAGGGACACGCCCACTGTCAATGCCTGATTGGTCAGATTGTAAAAATATGTTCCAAGGTGCCAGTATAGCAGCTTTCGTTCCTAACACCATGGGAAATTTCTTTTCCCATAGTCTTAGGTGACCCCTGTGAAACGATCGTTCGACTCCCAAAGGGGCTGAGAACCACTGATCTACAGTATATATTCTCTCTATAGCCTCATACTTACACACTGATATTCTCCACCAGGTATTAGAGGAGATGCCCACCAAGCTCAGAATAACGGAGTGGGAAGGGACCTTGGAGGTCTTCTAGTCCAACCGCCTGCTCAGGCAGGAGACCTTATAGAAACATAGAAGATTGACAGCAGAAAGAGACTTCCTGGTTCATCTAGTCTGCCCTTATACTATTTATATATTTATATTTATTCGATTTGTATGCCACCCCTCTCCGCAGACTCGGGGCGGCTCACAGCAATAATAAGAACAATATACGGTAACAATCCAATAACTAAAAAACTAAATAATTAAAAAACTAAAAACCCCTTATTTAAAATAAAACATACACTCAAACATACCATGCATAAAATATATAGGCCGGGGGAGATGTCTCAATTCCCCCATGCCTGACGGCAAAGGTGGGTCTTAAGAAGTTTACGAAAGGCAAGGAGGGTGGGGGCAGTTCTAATCTCCGGGGGGAGCTGGTTCCAAAGGGTCAGGGCCGCTACAGAGAAGGCTCTTCCCCTGGATCCCGCCAGACGACATTGTTTAGTCGAAGGCCAACTCTGTGGGACCTAACCGGTCGCTGGGATTCGTGCGGCAGAAGGCGGTCCCGGAGATATTCTGGCCCAATGCCATGAAGGGCTTTATAGGTCATAACCAACACTTTGAATTGTGACCGGAAACTGATCGGCAACCAATGCAGACTGCGGAGTGTTGGTGTAAGCCCATAATTGCTCTCGCAGCTGCATTCTGCACGATCTGAAGTTTCCTGTATTTTATCTTAGGATGGACATATGTTTATCCCAGGCATGTTTAAATTCAGTTACTATACCATTTCAGACAAATGTCCGTTCAGTCTCTTCTAAAAACCTCCAGTATTGGACCACCTACAACTTCTAAAGCCTCTTAATCCACCAATTAATTGTTCTGTGTGGAAATTTCCCCTTAGATCTACCATATTTTTCGAAGTACAGTGATACCTTGTCTTACAAACTTAATTGGTCCCGGGACGAGGTTCTTAAGGGGAAAAGTTTGTAAGACGAAACAATGTTTCCCATAAGAATCAATGGAAAAGCGATTAATGCATGCAAGCCCAAAATTCACCCCTTTTGTCAGCTGAAGCTCCTGTTTTTGCACTGCTGGGATTCCCCTGAGGCTCCCCTCCATGGGAAACCCCACCTCCGGACTTCTGTGTTTTTGCGATGCTGCAGGGGAATCCCAGCATCACAAAAACGAGCGCTTGGCTGGCAACGGAAGTCCGGAGGTGGGGTTTCCCAGCAAAGGGAGCATCAGTGAAATCGCAGCATCGCAAAAACACCGAATCCTCGAAACCCCACCTCTGTGTTTTTGCGATGTTGCAATTTCACTGAGGCTCCCCTCGCTGGGAAACCCCACCTCCGGACTTCCGTTGCCGACAAAGTGCCCGTTTTTGCGCTGCTAGGATTCCCCTGCAGCATCACAAAAACACGGAAGTCCGGAGGTGGGCTTTCCCATGGAGGGGAGCCTCAGGGGAATCCCAGCAGTGCAAAAACGGGCGCTTCACTGGCAACAGAAGTCCAGAGGCGGGGCATCCCAGCAGCGGTGGTGGGTTTGTAAGGTGAAAATAGTTTGTAAGAAGAGGCAAAAAAATCCTAAACCCTGGGTTTGTATCTCGAAAAGTTTGTATGATGAGGCATTTGTAAGATGAGGTACCACTGTATAAGACACACCATTTCCCCCCTAAAATAGGCTGAAAATATTGGGTGCGTCTTATACTCCAAATGCATTTTTTTCCCCAAAACTTTTTTCTAATGATTTTCCTGGCTTGTTTTCATTGCTATTCCAAAGATTTTTTCCCCCCAGCCCTAAGTCTTTGCAGGCTTGTTTTCATTGTAAATTCCCTCCGAAAAAGATTTTTTTCCAGCCCTAACTAGGTGCTGTCAGAAATAAGTTTCTTTCTTGAGATATTACAATGCAAGGAAATGGTTGGTAACCATAGGAAGGGCTGATGTAAACCATAATCAGTATGTAATCGTGGGTTTGCTAATTGCGCTGCAACCTGATTGGCTGTAACCTATATATAAGGAGTAACACCCTTGCATGGGTGTGCTGAGTGGTTTGTTATAGTAGTTTGTGCTGAGAAACATAAAAGATTGACGGCAGAAAAATACCTCGTGGTCCATCTAGTTTGCTCTTATACTGTTTCCTGTATTTTATCTCAGGATGGATGGATGTTTATCCCAGGCATGTTTCAATTCAGTTCCTATGGATTTACCAACCACGTCTGCTGGAAGTTTGTTCCAAGGATCTACTACTCTTTCAGTCAAATAATATTTTCTCACGTTGCTTCTGATCTTTCCCCCAACTAACTTCAGATTGTGCCCCCTTGTTCTTGTGTTCACTTACCTATTAAAAACACTTCCCTCCTGAACCTTATTGTATTGTGATAGTTTATTTAGAGAAACAGTTTGCTGAGAAGTAAAATATATTTTTACAAGAAAGCCTGCTGCGGTGTTTTTCATTGAAGACCTTCCCAATTTGCAGGTTTTCATTGCTATTCCCTTCAAAAAGGGGTTTTTTTTCCAGACCTAACCAGAGGATAAAATAATGTGCTGAAACTGACCAGACTAGGGACACTGGCCGGATGAATACCTGGTAGGTAAATTTCCCCCCCCTATTTTCCTTCCCCAAACCTAAAGGTGTGTCCATCAAGATCAGATATTCCCATGGCTCAATGCACACAATTCAACACAGCAGCCACACACCACCAGAAAAAGAAGCAGCTGCTTTAAGGGGTTGCCAAGATATATGACATCAATGCCCATCTGTTCCAAAGCACATTTGGCCTTTTTTAATTTGGGGAGCCTTAATTTTGAATGCAGGTAGTCCTCAACTTACAACTGCTCGTTGGGAACCATCTATGTCATCCGACTAAGTGGGATGCCTAAAATATTCCCAAAATCAAGCCACCCTTCTCAATGAGGCCTAAAGGGAAACGAGGAAGTTAGGAAAAAGAAGAACCAGTCAGCTGAAAATGGCAAATAACGTATTCAGTTTTGCAGATTATTATATGGTTTGGTGCTACTGCTTTGAGATTTCCTGTTCTATCCTTAGAAACATAGAAACATAGAAGTCTGACGGCAGAAAAAGACCTCATGGTCCATCTAGTCTGCCCTTATACTATTTTCTGTATTTTATCTTAGGATGGATATATGTTTATCCCAGGCATGTTTAAATTCAGTCCCTGTGGATTTATCTACCACATCTGCTGGAAGTTTGTTCCAAGGATCTACTACTCTTTCAGTAAAATAATATTTTCTCATGTTGCTTTTGATCTTTCCCCCAACTAACTTCAGATTGTGTCCCCTTGTTCTTGTGTTCACTTTCCTATTAAAAACACTTCCCTCCTGGACCTTATTTAACCCTTTAATCTATTTAAATGTTTCGATCATGTCCCCCCTTTTCCTTCTGTCCTCCAGACTATACAGATTGAGTTCATGAAGTCTTTCCTGATACGTTTTATGCTTAAGACCTTCCACCATTCTTGTAGCCCGTCTTTGGACCCGTTCAATTTTGTCAATATCTTTTTGTAGGTGAGGTCTCCAGAACTGAACACAGTATTCCAAATGTGGTCTCACCAGCATTCTATATAGCGGGATCATAATCTCCCTCTTCCTGCTTGTTATACCTCTAGCTATGCAGCCAAGCATCCTACTTGCTTTCCCTACCGCCTGACTGCACTGTTCACCCATTTTGAGACTGTCAGAAATCACTACCCCTAAATCCTTTTCTTTTGAAGTATTTGCCAACACTGAACTGCCAATACAATACTCAGATTGAGGATTCCTTTTCCCCAAGTGCATTATTTTACATTTGGAAACATTAAACTGCAGTTTCCATTGCTTAGACCATTTATCTAGTAAAGCTAAATCATTTACCATATTACAGACGCCTCCTTCCGAGTGGACAAGAACATCTGTCCATTCAAGAGCGGGAGGTGGCAGAATAAATAAACTAGAGTTGGCAGAAGAACATTTTGTCTTTGTTTTCGTACTCTCAATTTTGCTCCAGTCTTCCTTCCTTTCAATTCCTCTTTGGCTCAGACTATTTACATTCCAGAGCGCTAGTTTTGCAATGCAGATTTCTGCCCTACTGTCTGCCTGAAGTGAAAATATTCTCTCAAGCAACTTATGGTACTTTGTTGCTTTAAAAAATAAAACTCATTTTTCGCCCAGGCAATCATTGTACCTTTAACTATCTCCTCTGGTCTTCCATATTCCATCAGATATTTATGATATTCCATCAGATATATATAGAGAGAGGAATGTGAACAGATTTGGAAGAGAAATATCAAATTAACAAAATCCACAATATACAAAGAAAACCAATATAAAATGCTATACCGTTGGCATCTTCCACCCAAAAGACTAGCTAAAATGCACAAAAATTATAGTCCAATGTGTTGGAAATGTAAAAAACACTCAAGGCACCTTCTTTCATCTATGGTGGTTATGTCCAGAGACAAGAAAATATTGGGAAAAAATAAATAATTGGTTGTGTCAAATAACAAATATAAAAATAGAATATACGCCAGAGTTTTGTCTACTGGGTATTATGAGAGGTACCTATTCTAAAAATGTAAAATATCTCAGCTTGCATATTACAACAGCTGCAAGGATTGTATTTGCACAGAACTGGAAAAATCCGCAAATACCTGAAGACAATGAGATCATCAAGAAAATATACGACTGTGCAGAGATGGACAGATTGACAATGGAGCTTAATAATCGAAAAGAATCGGACTATTATGACACCTGGACAAAATGGTACCAATGGACAAAAAAAAAGAAACTCAAAAGAAACATCGAAATAAAATATCAAGAAATCTAAAAGTAATTAGAAGACAATGTCGATAGGAATGTATATATGATGTAGACTCATCTGTAAATATGATTATGTACTTTTAAAAAAAAATGGAAAAATTTAATAAATATATATTGAAAAAAAATAAAAATAAAATAAAACTCAAACTTGTATACAGTGTTCCCTCGATTTCCGCGGGGGATGCGTTCCGAGACCGCCCGCGAAAGTCGAATTTCCGCGAAGTAGAGATGCGGAAGTAAATACACCATTTTTGGCTATGGACAGTAACACTTTAAACCCCTAAACTGCAAATTCTCATTCCCTTAGCAACCATTTACTCACCATTATTACTGGTACTCACCATTGAATAAGACACTTAGCGATCCTGATATTTATAAACATAATTGCTTATTAACAATAATTATTTTTTTTGTTATTTGCAAAAATTCTTAGTTTGGCGATGACGTATGACATCATCGGGTGGGAAAAACCGTGGTATAGGGAAAAAACCGTGAAGTATTTTTTAATTAATATTTTTTGAAAAACCGTGGTATAGGCTATTCACGAAGTTTGAACCCGCGAAAATCGAGGGAACACTGTACCCCTTATTATTTCAAGGTTTGACTTATGATGTAGCATCCTTGGCTCCAAAAACGGCTGGTAGCCCTGTTTAAAAAGAAACTACTGGAGTCATTCATTGAAAAGTTGATTTCTGGAGAAATCAAATTTTTTCCTGTCCCGCTCCATCCAGATTTCAGAAGAGGACTTTCCCATTCAAGAAAAAATTATGATAGTACGGAGTTTTGAAGTAGTTCTTGCAGGCTGACTAGGTTTTTATCAGCTTTGTTCCCTGGGCCGTCTGGTAAACTCATCTTTTTCTTGCCTTATGCGAAACGGCTATATGGCGATTTTGCAACCCGGAAGTAAAAACACCATCTGCGCATGCGCGCCCTTTTTTCTATGGGCACGCATGCGTAGATGGCGCCGGGCAGATCAGCTGCTGGGCGGCTTCCCTAGGTCTTCCCCCTCTTGCTGGCGGGAGGGCGAGCGGCGGGCATCAGCGAGGAGTTTCCCCACCGCCCACGCAAACTCCTCGCTGCCGCCCGCCCGTCCTTCGCCCGCCCACGCCGTTCATTCTCGCCGCTTCCCAGCTGAGTCCTGAAGCGAATTGGCTTCAGGACTCAGCTCGGAAGCGGCCCGAGCGAACGGCGTGGGCGGGCGAAGGGCGGGCGAGCGGTAGCGAGGAGTTTGCGTGGGCGGTGGGGAAACCCCAATCTTCGGCTCCTCACTGCTGCGGAAGTAAAAACACCATCTGCGCATGCGCAGATGGTGTTTTTACTTCCGCAGCGCTACTTCGCGAAAAACCGGTCATTGCGAGGGGTCCTGGAACGGAACCCTCGCAATACCCGGGGGATCACTGTATTTGGGTTTCTTCCCGTGTAGGATTTGGAAATTTCTGGCGATGTTTTGACGAGGTCCCATTCGTCATCTTCAGGCTGGTGTTTCTGTCCTTGTTCTAGGGCGAACACAGCGAGACCTGAGCTGCCTTCCTTCTATAAATACTGGTGGCTGAGTGTGGTTTGATGGCCCAGCAATTGCCTGCTGTGTAGAAACTTCCTGGTGAGTCAGTGGGGTAGCACCTGGGGTCGTTGATGTAGCTGAGGTATGCTGATTAGTTAATGGTTGTTGATTAGGTGTAATCCTACACGGGAAGGAACCGGAATATACCAAGAACGTCATATATTTAGTAGTGTCTATGTGGTGTATATTCGAGGTGGAGGTCCTTTGAAAGCTGTATGCAACAAAATTTAATTTTAATGGATGCCGATTGGTGTACGTTCAAAGTGACAATAAAGTGATTCTAAATTCTAAGTCTTAGGTCTAACTTCCTACCTGAGATAAACTGTTTGATCGAGGTCAGGAGTCTCCAAACTTGGCAACTCTTAAGACCCAGGGACTTCAACTCCCAGAATTCATCAACCAGCCAGGTTGGCTGGGGAATTCTGGGAGTTGAAAACCACCAAGTCTAAAAGTGCCAAGTTTGGAGACCCCTGACCTAAAAGGACAGCCACAACTTGGATACTTTGGAAGTCCAACGAGAGTGTATATGAGGGGTCCAAACCCCTACTTAGGAAATACTACACTACTTCAGACAGATGGTTATCCAACATCTTCTTTAAAACTTCCAGTGTTGGAGCATTCACAACTTCTGGAGGCAAACTGATCCACTGATTAATTGTTCTAACTGTCAGGAATTTTCTCCTTATTTCTAAGTAGCTTCTCTCCTTGTTTAGTTTCCACCCACTGCTTCTTGTTCTACCCTCAGGTGCTTTGGAGAATAGGTTGACTCCTTCTTTGTGGCAACCCCTGAGATATTGGAACACTGCTATCATGTCTCCCCTGGTCCTTCTTTTCATTAAACTAGCTACTTAAATCTAGAAATACACATATGCCTGTATATTTTTAGATTAAGAAAATACTTACCTTAGCTCTACCGAAGTAATCTCTGGTCTCAGAAAGTAAATATCCTTACGGCTCCTCGGTGCTGTCTGAGCTTGGCTGTTTCCTTACAGATGTTTCATTACCCAAACAAGGTAACATCATCAATGCCAGTAGGAGACAGGGTTTCCTCTCACTTCTCATAAAATATGGCTTAGCAGCTGTAAACGCTAGGCATTTGGTGAAAAGTTAAAGAGCAGGTAAAATCCTTTCCTTCCTTCCTTCCATTCTTCCTTCTTTCTCCCCTTCATTCCTTCCATTGTTTACTTTCTCATTCCTTCCTTCCTTCCATTCTTCCTGCTTTCTCCTTCCTTCCATTCTTCTTTACTTTCTCCTTCCTTCCATTCTTCCTTCTTTCTCCTTTCTTCCTTCCTTCCATTCCTCTTTACTTTCTCCTTCCTTCCCTCCCCTTCCTTCCCTCCCTCCCTCCCCTTCCTTCCTTCCTTCCTCCCTCCCTTCTTTTTTTCTTTCTTTCTAAGTAGAGAATCAGTAACGGTCACAGGGTGTCCAAGTGAGAAAGCATTTTGAAATTCCTTGATATTTCCTGACATTTCCCTGTAACTTGCGATCTAGTGAAGGCGCGGTCGTAGATGACGTCATACCAAACGGCTAAGCCGTGGAGAAATATCGGCAGCTGAAGAAGCAAGTTGTGGCCAGAGTTATGCTCATGTTTGCTTGACTCTGCCAGGCAGCGCGATCCGTTTTCCTTTTACATGACTTTTCCCTGACTTTTAAACACTTTAATAAATTTGTTTCCCCCCCTGATTTATTCCATTTGTTTTTTTTACAAATTCCCTGATAATTCCCGAACCGCTGATTTCCCTTGATAATTCCCTGTTTTCCAGATTTGCTGGGTCAGTAGGCTAAGATCTAAAAAGGAAAGGAAAGCATCCCACCAGGTCAACTGTGTTATTTATTGTATGCGGCACTCTACTGAATGGCGCTTTTAGCTGTGGCTCACAAGTGGAAACAACCTCCCACGGAGAGGAAGTGAAAAGGCCGGGCGTGGAGATCCTGCCGCCAGGTTCAAAACGCAGGGGACGCGGCACAAAGCGACATCTTTGTCAGACGGGTTTCAGGCCATCTCGCCGCTGAAACGAAGTAATTAAGAGGGGAACAGATTGTGCCTAGTCCCTGCTGTTTGTAATTAACACGTCTGTTCCCAATGCGCCAGGGTATCAGGTAAAGCCTCCCTTCGACAGATCCATCCAGGCCAACGAGAGCGTTTTCATCTTCTTCCACGCTGGGTTGGCACCTGCACTGGACAAATCCAAGAGACGCCCCCCACCCCCATTTTTCCATCCTGGATGGCTGGACGGTGGGGTGCAGCAAATGGGCTTCGCCTGAGTCGCCGTCGCAGCAGCGCCCATGGGGTCTTCACAGAAAGTCATACAAATACTTGGTGATGTCGAAGTTCACGGTCCTGGAAACGTCAACACAATAGGTCAGTGTAATCAAATCGTCCTGAGAAATGGCAGCAAACAATCAGAGTTGGGAGGGACCTCAGAGGTCTTCTATCCAACCCCCTGTTCAAGCGGGACACCCTGGGCTGTCAATCTTGGATGCGTTATGCACTGGCCACGCCCACGCCCGGTTTAGCAAAGGTGAGAAAGTCCCAATACATCATGTGATTTATTTATTTATTTATTTATTCATTCATTCATTCATTCATTCATTCATTCATTCATTCATTCATTCATTCATTCATTCATTCATTCATTTATTGGATTTGTATGCCGCCCCTCTCCGGAGACTCGGGCCGGCTAACAGCAATAATAAAACAGCATATAATAATAATCCAATACTAAAAACAGTTAAAAACGCATTATTATAAAAACCAAACATACATACAGATTCTGCTGCACGAACCCCAGCGACCAGTTAGGTCCCACAGAGTGGGTCTTCTCCGGGTCCCGTCAACCAAACAATGTCGCTTGGCGGGACCCAGAGGAAGAGCCTTCTCTGTGGCGGCCCCGACCCTCTGGAACCAACTCCCCCCAGAGATTAGAATTGCTCCCACCCTCCTTGCCTTATGGAAGCTGCTTAAAACCCACCTCTGCCGCCAGGCATGGGGGAACTGAGATACACTTTCCCCCTAGGCCTTTACAATTTTATGCATGGTATGTCTGTATGTATGATTGGTTTTTATATACAGTAATGGGTTTTTAACTGTTTTTTAGTATTGGATTTTGTTGTACTGTTTTACTGCTGTTGTTAGCCGCCCCGAGTCTGAGTCAAATCAAATAAAATAAAATAAAATAAAATCAAATAAATAAATAAATAAATAAATACCATGCATAAAATTGTAAAGGCCTAGGGGGAAAGTGTATCTCAATTCCCCCATGCCTGGTGGCAGAGGTGGATTTTAAGCAGTTTAAGAAAGGCAAGGAGGGTGGGGGCAATTCTAATCTCTGGGGGGAGTTGGTTCCAGAGGGTTGGGGCCGCCACAGAGAAGGCTCTTCCCCTGGGTCCCACCAAGCGACATTGTTTAGTCGACGGGACCCGGAGAAGACCCACTCTGTGGGACCTAACTGGTCGCTGGGATTCGTGATGCTGCTGTGACATGAATTTGACAGCCCCACCCTGTACCTACAAGTGGCTGCCCAGCCTCTTCATAAAAACCTCCTGTGATGGAGACCCCACAACTTCTGGAGACAAGTCATTCCACCGATTATTTGTTTTATTTATTTATTAATTGGATATCTATGCCGCCCCTCTCTGAAGACTCGGGGCACCTTACAACATGTAAAAACAGTGATCTACAATAAAATTAATCCAATTAATGTAGAATTACATGGCTATCTAAAATCCCCAATTGATTAAAAAAAAAAATCAATCACATCCATTTCTTACAACAATCACACAATCATTCGTTGGCCAGGGGTCAAGATCTAATTGGCCCGAACCTGATGACATAAATGAGTCTTCAGATTCTTACGAAAGGCGAGGAGGGTCGGGGTAGTACAGATCTCCCGAGGAGCTGATTCTAGAGGGCTGGGGCCTCCACAAAGAACGCTCTTAACTACTGCAACGCTCTCTACATGGGGCTACCTTTGAAGAGTGTTCAGAAACTTCAGATCGTGCAGAATGCGGCCGCGAGAGCAATCAGGGGCCTTCCCAGATACGCCCATGTCTTGTCAACACTCCGCAGCCTGCAGTGGCTGCCGATCAGTTTCCAGTCACAATTCAAAGTGTTGGTTATGACCTATAAAACCCTACATGGCATCGGACCAGAATACCTTCGGGGGCCGCCTTCTGCCACACAAATCCCAGCGGCTGACGAGGTCCCACAGAGTTGGCCTTCTCCGTGTCCCATCGACTAAACAATGTCATCTGGCGGGGCCCAGGGGAAGAGCCTTCTCTGTGGCAGCCCCAGCCCTCTGGAACCAACTCCCCCCAGAGATTAGGACTGCCCCCACCCTCCTCGCCTTTCGTAAGTTGTTGAAAACTCGCCTTTGCCACCAGACATGGGGAAATTGACACCTCCCCTAACTATTTTGGTTTATGTATGGTTTAATTTTATGCCGCCTTCTCCTTAGACTCAGGGCGCCTTACAACATGTTAGCAATAGCACTTTTTAACAGAGCCAGGCTATTGCCCCCACAATCCAGGTCCTCATTTTGTATTGTATAAATACATATTTCCTTTTCCTATTTAAATGTTCGTTTGTTATAAATTGCAGGTTGGACGTTAAATGCTGAGAAAAATTAAACAGGCTGACTCGGTCTGTCCTTAAAGCCAGGATGGCGCAGTGGTTAGAGTGCAGCACTGTAGGCTACTTCAGCTAACTGCTAGCTGTAGTTTAGCAGTTCAAATCTCACCACCGGCTCAAGGTGGACTCAGCCTTCCATCCTTCTGAGGTGGGTCAAATGAGGACCCAGATTATTGGGTGCAATAGGCTGATTCCGTAAACCGCTTAGAGAGGGTTGTAAAAGCGGTATATATGTCTAAATACTATTGCTATTATAAAATAGTATTTCTGGTGTAGGACGCCTTCATCTAATTTAAGCATTGTTTTTTCTGTTGGATCACCCTGGTATATTGAACAGAAAAAACATATAGCTCCTCCCTGGTACAAAGCTGAAGGGATCAGATCTGGTGGCCTAGAGGTTAATTCTCTGCCTTACAAGGTAGAGGCCCCAGGATCAAATCTCAGTAAGGGTATGGCTAGCTGATGAGGCCAGAATAAGGCCGAAATAGCGCTGTCCTAGTCTCCCTTAATTTTAAAAATTCAGCAATAACATGTGATACATACATATATATATATATATAAAACGTCGCCAGAAATTTCTGAATCCTACACAGGAAGAAACCTAAATATACCAAGACCGTCATACCTGTACCCGTGAAAATCTACGAAAACAAATATATATATATTCACTCTAGAGCAAGGACAGAAGCACCAGCCTGAAGATGATGAGTGGGACCTCATCAAAACATCGCCAGAAATTTCTAAATCCTACACGGGAAGAAACCCGAATATACAAAGACCATCATACCTGTACCCATGAAAATCTATGAAACCAAATACTGTATATGTATGTATGTATGTATGTATGTATGTATGTATGTATGTATGTATGTATGTATGTATGTATATGTTTTTTCTGTTGGATATATATACTACTTTTTTTTACTATTTTTCCCCCCAATGCATTTGAAAGTTAAATTGCTTTGTTCTTAACACAATGTTTCCGCCAAAAAACTGTATAGCCTCTTTTGGTAGAATGTAATTTGGAAATATTTCAGATATGACATAGTTTGATTTTGTCATTCGCCTTCTCTGTTTGAAAAGATAGGAATGCAAATCAAAGAAATGATGTGCCAAGTTTATTATTTTAGCTTACTGAGTGACAGATATGCTAATATGTATGTATGAGTGCGAGGAAGGGAGGGAGGGAGGAAGACGGAGGAATATGAAAAGAGGAAGGAAGGAAGGAGGGAGGGAAGGAGGGAAGGAAGGAAGAAGGGAAGGAGGGGGGAAGAAGGAAGGAAGAAGGGAAGGAGGGAGGGAAGGAAGGAAGGAGGGAAGGAAGGAAGAAGGGAAGGAAGGAAGGAGGGAGGGAGGGAAGGAAGGGAGGAGGGAGGGAAGGAAGGAAGAAATAAGGGAAGGAGGGAAGGAAGGAAGGAAGAAGGGAAGGAAGGAGGGAAGGAAGAAGGGAAGGAAGGAGGGAAGGAAGGAGGGAGGGAAGGAAGGAAGAAGAGAAGGAGGGAAGGAAGGAGGGAAGGAAGGAAGGAGGGAAGGAAGAAGGAAAGGAGTGAAGGAAAAGAAAGCATTCCTGTTGATATATAACTTATTCAGACACATATTGAGAATGATACCTAGTTTTCTAGTTGCATTGGTTTTCAAATTCAAAAATTTACCCTCAATTTAAGCCAAATAATAATTTTAGCTCCAGATAAAGAAGAGGGTTTTTGTGTGTTTTTTTTTTTTAAGCTAGTAAACACAGCTCGCTGTTTGGAGATGCAAAACAGCAATCGTGTTTGCTATTGAACATTCTGGTCCTCTTCCAAACCACCTGTTCTAGCATTATGTACGGCATAACTCCTTTCATCTGCATCAATTTGCAATCTGCATTCTTCCATTCTTAGCAGCGGTTAACCCCGGCCTTTTGACGAAACTTGAACAATCTAAGAAACACTTTGACGGTATTTTTTGTGTTTTGTCAGGGAGAAAAAAAGAGAGAGAGAGAGAATGCCTTTAGAAGAGTAAAAAAATCCTTCCCTCCCTTCTTCTGAAACTAAATTTTGATCTATCAGTATTAATATTCCATGCTGAAGTTGCCTTTATATACAAAAATGAAGAAACTCCAGAATAGAAACATAGAAACATAGAAGACTGACGGCAGAAAAAGACCTCATGGTCCATCTCGTCTGCCCTTATATTATTTCCTGTATTTTATCTTACAATGGATCTATGTTTATCCCAGGCATGTTTAAATTCAGTTACTGTGGATTTACCACCCACGTCTGCTGGAAGTTTGTTCCAAGGATCTACTACTCTTTCAGTAAAATAATATTTTCTCATGTTGCCTTTGATCATTCCCCCAACTAACTTCAGATTGTGTCCCCTTGTTCTTGTGTTCACTTTCCTATTAAAAACACTTCCCTCCTGAACCTTATTTAACCCTTTGACATATTTAAATGTTTCGATCATGTCCCCCCTTTTCCTTCTGTCCTCCAGACTATACAGATCGAGTTCATGAAGTCTTTCCTGATACGTTTTATGCTTAAGGGGTCACAATCTGAAGTTAGTTGGGGGAAAGATCAAAAGCAACATGAGAAAATATTATTTTACTGAAAGAGTAGTAGATCCTTGGAACAAACTTCCAGCAGACGTGGTAGATAAATCCACAGTAACTGAATTTAAACATGCCTGGGATAAACATATATCCATCCTAAGATAAAATACAGGAAATAGTATAAGGGCAGACTAGATGGACCATGAGGTCTTTTTCTGCCGTCAGACTTCTATGTTTCTATGTTTCTAAGACCTTCCACCATTCTTGTAGCCCGTCTTTGGACCCGTTCAATTTTGTCAATATCTTTTTGTAGGTGAGGTCTCCAGAACTGAACACAGTATTATTCCAAATGTGGTCTCACCGGCATTCTATATAGCGGGATCATAATCTCCCTCTTCCTGCTTGTTATACCTCTAGCTATGCAGCCAAGCATCCTACTTGCTTTTCCTACCGCCCGACCGCACTGCTCACCCATTTTGAGACTGTCAGAAATCACGACCCCTAAATCCTTCTCTTCTGAAGTTTTTGCTTCAGAAGGGTTTTTAAAAGAAATAGATCATTGGGGGGGAAAAAAAGCAGCAAGACATTGTAATTTTAACCATGAAATAAATTGCCTCCGCTTTTCAAAGGCCATCCGTTCCAGTTTCGGCCTCGTTATTAAGATCACATTTCAAAAATAATTCATGTCTGTGAAATTAACACAAAAGCTTCTCATATGCTAGAACAAGAAGCAATGGGTGGAAACTAAACAAGGAGAGAAGTAACTCAGAACTAAGGATAAATTTCCTGACAGTTAGAACAATTGATCTGCGGAACAGCTTGCCACCAGAAGTTGAGAATGCTCCAACACTGGAAGTTTTTAAGAAGATGCTGGATAACCATCTGTCTGAAATAGTGGAGGGTTTCTTGCCTAAGCAGGGGGTTGGACTAGAAGACCTCCAAGGTCCCTTCCAACTCTGTTGTTGTTGTTGTTGTTATTATAAAGCATCTCATTGTCTACAAGGAGAAAAAAACCCCGATCGCCTTTCCAAGATATGGTAAAATGAATCAGGCCAAAGCCCATCGAGTCCAGCATTCTGTGTCCCACAGTGGCCCACCAATTGTCCATGGGGATCTTGAGCAGAAAGAGAAGGCAAAACCCTCCCTTTCCCTTGAACCCCAACAATAATTTATATAATTTAATTTAATAATTTATTGGATTTGTATGCCGCCCTTCTCCGCAGACTCGGGGCGGCTAACAACAATAATAAACACAACATGTACAATCCAATAATAAAAAAACAACTAAAAACCCCTATTATAAAACCAAACATACACACAAACGTACCATGCATAACTTGTAATGGCCTAGGGGGAAGAGCTATCTCAACTCCCCCATGCCTGGCGGTATAAATGAGTCTTGAGTAGTTTACGAAAGACAGGGAGGGTGGGGGCAGTTCTAATCTCCGGGGGGAGTTGGTTCGAGTGCCGGGGCCGCCACAGAGAAGGCCCTTCCCCTGGGGCCCGCCAAACGACATTGTTTAGTCGACGGGACCTGGAGAAGGCCAAATGCTACCCAAGGGAATTGTGCCTGCCTCAACCAACATAGAGGTGGCACATGGACATCCATTTCAATAACCACCGATACACTTGGCATCCACGAATCTGTCTAATCCTGCCTTGAAGCTATCGAGGCTGACAGCTGTCACAACCTCTTCTGGAAGTGAATTCCATAAACCAAGGACCCTCTGGATGAAGAAATATTTCCCTTTAGTTGCAAAATGGGGAAAAATTCACTTCAGAAATGTCCCACCTTAACAACAGGGCTCAGTCATGGTTGTGAGTTTATTTTAAAGGGTCAATTGTTTATTTTAAAGGGTCAATTTTTGAAGTGAATGCTTTTTATTTTAGATTAAAAAAAAAAAAGTGAGCATATATGATTTTTTTAAAAAAAGAATCTTCAGTGCTATTTCTGAATCACATTCGAAGTGTGCCCAACGGCCTTGTGCTTCGTATACAGGTAGTTCTTAAGGAAAGATTTCACACACACCAGCTGAAAAATAACACTATTTTTCTACAACGTGGGATTCTGAAAACGCTTAGATTGCCTGAAGTTCAAAACTGTCGACTCGGGGGGAAAGAGAGATGAAATAATGTTGTCCTGACTGTGAGCGCCGCGATGCCCGATCAGAGAAAGTCTGATCCTCGAAACATCAGCAAGATTTAAAGATTTGATTCAAGTTTTTGTTCCACGGAAAGGAAGCTCAAAGCAGCCACGAAAAGGCATATTAAAAACAACACTGTAGGGAAGGGGGAAAGAACAAATCAAAATTCGCAAGTAAAAGCATAAATAACACTCCGACAATAAAAGAAAGCATTAAAACAGAATAGCAGGACACCTGCTGAAAGGCTAAATATTTACTGGAATATGGAATTATTTGTATGCCAGGAGGGAGTAGGATACTTGGCCTCCCTCGGCAGGGAGTTGCAATTGCTGAGAGTAGCAACTAAGCAGACTCTGACGTCTGAGGAACTCACCCCTAAGATCTTAAAACTAAGTAGGCTTGAGTGCCACCAAATGGCTTCAAACAATACGCAGCTAGTCCTTGACTTACAACCACTATTGGTGTCTGGATATATACAGTAGTACCTCTACCTAAGAACGCCTCTACTTACAAACTTTTCTAGATAAGAACCGGGGGTTCAAGATTTTTTTGCCTCTTCTTAAGAACAGTTTTCCACTTACAAACCCGAGCCTCCGAAACTGTAATGGGAAAAGGCAGGGAGAAGCCTCTGTGGGGCCTCTCTAGGAATCTCCTGGGAGGAAACGGGGATTGAAAAGGTGGGGAGAAGCCTCCGTGGAGCCTCTCTACGAAATTCCTCGGAGGAAACAGGGCCGGAAATGGCTGTGAGAAGCCTTCGTGGGGCCTCTCTAGGAATCTCCTGGGAGGAAACAGGATCGGAAATGGCTGTGAGAAGCCTATGAGGGGCCTCTCTAGGAATCTCCTGGGAGGAAACAGGGCCAAAAAAGGCAGGGAGAAGCCTTTGTGGGGCCTCTCTAGGAATCTCCTGGGAGGAAACAGGATCGGAAATGGCTGTGAGAAGCCTATGAGGGGCCTCTCTAGGAATCTCCTGGGAGGAAACAAGGCCAGAAAAGGAGGGGAGGAGCCTCCGTGGGGCCTCTCTAGAAATCTCCTGGGAAGGAAACAGGGCCTCCTCCCTCCCTGTGGTTTCCCCAATTGCACGCATGATTTGCTTTTACATTGATTCCTATGGGAAAAATTGCTTCTTCTTACAAATTTTTCTACTTAAGAACCTGGTCACGGAACAAGTTAAGTTCGTAAGTAGAGGTACCACTGTATATGCAGAGTAATGCAAGAGGACTATATAAGATATCAGAATATATTGTGGCAATTAGTGAACCAAATAAATGAACGAAGACATATTTTGTAGAAAAACAATAGTTTTACTCTTCAGTGCTTCATTCTTCTATATACAGGAACTTTACATCAGTTATATTCAGCTTACTTACAAGTAGATATTCAACCAATCCAGGTTACAAGTAGATACTGAACCAATCCAGGTTTCTAGTAGATACTAAACCTATCCAGGTTTCTTCGTATCACTGCTACTACTCTACTCAATATCCAACTCATACTCAAATTGCTCCAGCCAGCCCACTAACAACCACCACCATGAATAACACAGAGGAATCATGGTGAAGTTGATTTCCATCTTATAATCCCCTGGCCCAATCACATTGCAGTTCACACCCAATGACTCATCATTAACATGCTTTGCATTCTACATTACCTTATATTGTAATACAATGAAATATCAACCAGGATTGCTAATCATGACACCCCTTCTGATATTTCATTGAACAAACATTAATTTGTTCTACCATTTTACAAGGGTAAGGGTTTTGTCAATCCATCGGCTACATTCTACATTGCCTTATATGGTAATACAATGGAATATCACCCAGGATTATTAATCCCGACAATTGGTCACAGAGTCAAAGGCTACCTGTATAAAATTTCTCTTGGCTAAGCGAGTGGTATTTGCCCCATTTTTATGACTTTCCTTGCCAGAATTGTTACGGGAATCGCTGCAGTTGTTAAGTTAGCAACACTGTCGTTAAGCGAATCTGGCATTCCCATTAACTTTGTTTGTCAGGAGGTTGCAAAAGGGACAAGACACTGCAAGTGTCCTAAATATGAGTCTCCACACACCACCGGTGGACCACAACACACATTGCTGGCTCATATTTAAATGGTTGTCCACCCAAAGATCCTTCTCACAGTTACTGCTGTTGAGCGAGGTACCACATATACTGTATCTGTGCATTTTGTTTTTCTTGCCTAAATGTAGATCCTTACTTTTCTCACCACTGAATTTAATTGTGTTTGATAGCACCTAATGTTCAAGTCTGTATATTGTTTTTGCTATTGCTGTGAGCCACCCCGAGTCTATGGAGAGGGGCGGCATACCAATCTAATAAATAAAAATAATAATAATGTCTATCAATATTCTTCTGTATTGTGTGCCTATCTTCTGGAGTGTTGGCTGTTCCTGCTAGCTAATGTCATCTACAAATTTCATGAGTTCCCCATCTATTTATTTATTTATTTTTATTTATTTATTAGATTTGTATGCCACCCCTCTCCGTAGACTCGGGGCAGCTCACAACACAATAAAACAGTTCATAACAAATCTAATAATTTACAATTTAAAATATTTAAAAACCCATTATTAAGCAGACATACGTACAAACATACCATACATAAACTGTATAGGCCCGGGGGAGATGTCTCAGTTCCCCCATGCCTGACGACAAAGGTGGGTTTTGAGGAGTTTACGAAAGGCAAGGAGGGCAGGGTCAGTTCTAATCTCTGGGGGGAGCTGGTTCCAGAGAGTCGGGGCCGCCACAGAGAAGGCTCTTCCCCTGGGGCCCGCCAAAGACATTGTTTAGTTGACGGGACCCGGAGAAGGCCAACTCTGAGGGACCTAATCGGTCGCTGGGATTCGTGCAGCAGAAGGCGGTTCCTGAGATAATCTGGTCCGATGCCATGAAGGGCTTTATAGGTCATAACCAACACTTTGAATTTTGACCGGAAACTAATCGGCAACCAATGCAGACTGTGGAGTGTTGGTGTGACATGGGCATGCCTTGGGAAAGCCCATGATTGCTCTCGCAGCTGCATTCTGCACGATCTGAAGTTTCCAAGCACTCTTCAAAGGTAGCCCCATGTAGAGAGCATTACAGTGGTCGAGCCTCGATGAAATGAGGGCATTAGTGATTGTGAGCAGTGAGACCCGGACCAAATAGGGCCGCAACTGGTGCACCAGGCGAACCTGGGCAAACGTCCCTCTCGCCACAGCTGAAAGATGATTCTCTAATGTGAGCTGTGGATTGAGGAGGACGCCCAAGTTGCGGACCCTCTCAGAGGGGGTCAATAATTCCCCCCCCCCCAGGGTTATGGACAGACAGATGGAATTGTCCCTGGGAGACAAAACCCACAGCCACTCCGTCTTATCCGAGATCCCTCTCACAGTTACTGCTGTTGAGCGAGGTACCACATATACTGTACTTGTGCATTTTGCTTTTCTTGCCTAAATGTAGAACCTTACTTTTCTCACCATTGAATTTAATTGTGTTTGATAGCACCTAGCGTTCAAGTCTGTATATTGTTTTTTTGCTATTGCTGTGAGCCGCCCCGAGTCTACGGAGAGGGGCGGCATACCAATCTAATAAATAATAATAATAATAATAATAATAATAATAATAATAATAATAATAATAAGTCTATCAATATTCTTATGTATTTTGTGCCTGTCTTCTGGAGTGTTGGCTGTTCCTGCTAGCTTAATGTCATCTACAAATTTCATGAGTTCCCCATCTATCCCATTGTCCAAGTCATTAATGAAGATGTTGAAGAGTACTGGGCCTAAAACAGAGCCTTGGGGTACTCCACTGCCTACTTCCCTCCATGTAGGTGCAGTTCCATTGAGGACTTACACATTGAGTTCAGTTGGTCAGCCAGTTATGAATCCAATTGGTAGTGATGCTGTCTAACTCACATTTTCCCACTCTATTTAATAGTAGGTTATGATTTACTTTATCAAATGCCTTACTGAAGTCCAAGTAAATTATATTGACAGCATTCCCCAGTCCACTAATTTTGTCACTTTGTCAAAGAATGCCATAAGATTGGTCTGGCATGATCTTTTTTGACAAACCTATGTTGGCTTTTGGTTATAAAGAGCCTTAGTGGCGCAGTGGTTAGAGTGCAATATTGCCAGCCCCTTCTGGTGATCACTAACTCATTACTATTTGACAGGGAACCACTTTCCGTAGTAATATCAGCCCCCCGAGGCCCTTCACTCCCGTCTCCACTACCATCTGATAACCGCCCTAACGCAGGATAAACTAAGGCACTTGGCTGTTTGTCTTCAGAATTAGACATTTCCTGAGGCTGACAAGGATCACTCACAACAGGAGTGGTTTTACCAGACTGGGACTCGACCAAAGTGCACATAGCATTAGAAGTCAGGGACAAAACTTACCTGGAAATGGCTCTGATGAAATCCAGGGAAACCGCACATTTGTATCTTGGTCCATTAAACTGATCGTCATGGCCAATCAAGGTTAACAGTTGCAGTGTTACAAGAGACGTTATCTGAAAGGGGAGAGAAGTGTGACTTGGCTTGGCTTTCATCCATGCTGATATTACTGAAAAAGATACTGTGATTGTTTTCGACAGGGTGTCCTTCACTTACAACCACAATTCAGCTCCAAATTTCTGTTGTTAAGTGAGTTTTCCCCCATTTTATGACCTTTCTTGCCTCAGTTGTTAAATGAATCACCAAGATTAAGTTAGTAACATGGTTGTTAAGTGAATCTGGCTTCCTCGTTGACTTTGCTTGTTGGAAGGACACAAAAGGGAATCATGTGACCACGTGACACAGCAAAGATCATAAGTATGAGCCAGTTACCAAGCGTCCAAATTTGGTCACATGGTCAGGGGGAGGCTGCAAAGGTAGCAACTGTGAAAAAAGTTCATAAGTCACCTTTTTTGGGGAAAGGGCCGTTGTTAAATTGAACGGTCACTAAACAAACCATTGTAAGTCAAGGGCTACCTGTATTCTACCTGCTAATTTATCAAACTTTATATCTGCAGAACTAAATATATATATATATATATATAATGGTGATTAAAAATACAAGCTAACAAATACACCCACAATAAATATAGCATACAGTGTCTGCATGCACAACTTACAATGTTCATCAACTAATGCCTGCTGTAATAGTGATACATATCACATTTATAATTTTGAACTATTGCATTTATATTTACATGCATAAGAAAGTGAGATATAGATAGGTAGGTAGGTAGGTAGGTAGGTAGGTATAGATTAGATAGATTATAGAAACCTAGAAGATTGACGGGAGAAGAAGACCTCCTGGTCCATCTAGTCTGCCCTTATACTATTTCCTGTATTTTATCTTAAGATGGATATATGTTTATTCCACGCATGTTTAAATTCAGTTACTGTGGATTTATCAACCACATCTGCTGGAAGTTTGCTCCAAGAATCTACTAGTCTTTCAGTAAAATAATACACTACTCAAAAAATATAAAGGGAACACTTAACACAATATAACTCCAAGTAAATCAAACTTCTGTGAAATCAAACTGTCCACTTATGAAGCAACACTGATTGACAATAAATTTCACATGTTGTCAGCACATTCAACTTTGTACAGAACACAGTATTCAATGGGAATACAGTATTTCATTCATTCACATCTAGGATGTGTTATTTGAGTGTTCCCTTTATTTTTTTGAGCAATACTTGATGATTGATTGATTGATAGATAGATAGATGATAGATAGAGATAGATAGATAGATAAATGATAGATAGATAGATAGATGGATAGATGATAGAGATAGATAGATAGATGATAGAGAGAGAGATGATAGAGATAGATAGATAGATAGATAGATAGAGAGATAGAGATGATAGATAGATGATAGATGATAGATAGAGAAATGATAGATAGATAGATAGATAGATAGATGATAGATAGATAGAGATGATAGATAGAAAGATAGATAGATGATAGAGAGAGATGATAGATAGATAGATAGATAGATACATGATAGAGAGAGAGAGATGATAGAGATAGATAGATAGATAGAGAGATAGAGATGATAGATAGATGAGAGAGAGATGATAGATAGAGAAATGATAGATAGATAGATAGATAGATGATAGATAGAGATGATAGATAGAAAGATAGATAGATGATAGAGAGAGAGAGAGAGAGATGATAGATAGATAGATAGATGATAGGTAGATAGATGATAGAGAGAGAGAGAATGATAGATAGATAGATAGATAGAGAGAGAGAGAGAGATAGATAGATAGATAGATAGATAGATAGATAGATAGATAGATAGATAGATATAGATATAGATATGCATACAGCTATTTCTAGAACTAAATAATGTTGGGCTGCTGCTTTAGAAACGGAAAATGGAAATGTATGTCATTCCGAAATGGCTCACCACCGCAGATGTATTTCATTCTCTGCCTCCCGATTTTTGTGGACCTCTCTAAGTGAAGGAGGGAAATTGCTCTTCATTTGGAATAAATCCTCATTCAGCCAATGGTGGAAGCATAATGGGCCAATCTGTTATTGCAACTGCTTTTTGAGACCCGAGAGGACCATTATTGGCTAATCATATTTTTTCCAGGGTACGCTTGCAGCTGGCCTCTTCAGCTCGGAAGCCACCAATGAAAATAGGCCATATTCCACAGCGGGAATGAATGACACCAGGCTCATCAAAAGCCCGAGCCAACGCGACAGTTTGGATGACTTGGAGATGGACCCGTCTCAATAACATGGAGGATACAGATTTTTTTTTTTAACGTCCTTGCCCTTGTGTTGCAAATGCGCCCGTTCTGCCTTAACAACAACATAATGCCATCCATTTTCTAGGCTCTTCCTAAAACGTGGCAAAATGGAACGGGAAGTCAATTCTGTGAAATTGTATCCCTTCTATCTTTCTGGCTGTAAATTTAACATGGTGTCAGGCCAGATAATAAATTTCTGATTAATGTTTTAAGTATATATAACAAGCTACAATAGATCTAAAGGCTCTGGTGCTAAGGGAATATAAGGTTGCTTATTATTTTATTTTATTTATAGAAACATAGAAAGATAGAAGACTGACGGCAGATAAAGACCTCATGGTCCATCTAGTCTGCCCTTATACCATTTCCTGTATTTTATGTTACAATGGATATATGTTTATCCCAGGCATGTTTAAATTAAGTTACTGTGGATTTACCAACCACGTCTGCTGGAAGTTTGTTCCAAGCATCTACTACTCTTTCAGTGAAATAATATTTTCTCATGTTGCCTTTGATCATTCCCCCAACTAACTTCAGATTGTGTCCCCTTGTTCTTGTGTTCACTTTCCTATTAAAAACACTTCCCTCCTGAACCTTATTTAACCCTTTAACATATTTAAATGTTTCGATCATGTCCCCCTTTTTCCTTCTGTCCTCCAGACTATACAGATTGAGTTCATGAAGTCTTTCCTGATACGTTTTATGCTTAAGACCTTCCACCATTCTTGTAGCCCGTCTTTGGACCCGTTCAATTTTGTCAATATCTTTTTGTAGGTGAGGTCTCCAGAACTGAACACAGTACTCTAAATGTGGTCTCACCAGCGCTCTATATTATTTCTTTTATTTATTAGATTTGTATGCCGCTCCTCTCCGTAGATTCGGGGCGGCTCACAGCAATAATAAACAATATATAACAAATCTAATAATTTAAAAGAAACACTAAAAGCCCCATTATTAAAAGCAAACATACACACAAGCATACCTTACATAACTGTATAGGCCTGGGGGAGATGTTTCAATTCCCCCATGCCTGACGGCAAAGGTGGGTTTTAAGGAGTTTACGAAAGGCGAGGAGGGTGGGGGCAGTTCTAATCTCTGGGGGGGGGAGCTGGTTCCAGAGGGTCGGGGCCGCCACAGAGAAGGCTCTTCCCCTGAGTCCCGCCAAACGGGAAGAAGCTGAATCCCTGGCTAACAGATTTCAATTTCCTAATTTTTTTTAACAATAAAAGCTGCAGCATATTCATCTGCAAATGCTAACTGAATGGTTTTTATTTTTCCTTCATATTTACAGGAGGTGGACAAATAAATGGAAACACTTGACTTTTTGACATCATAATGTTTGAACATGTTCAAATCAATGAAAACTTGACATATTTTAATGTTTTTTAAAAAACAAATTCTGTTATTTGATATATATTTTTAAACTACCTTTTTTTTAACAGAAATTTAAGGAAATTGGTTATAACTTTCTAGAAATGGCAGAGCTCTCAGACTTTCAAAGAGGCCAAATTGTTGGTGCTCGAATGGCAGGAGATAGATAGATAGATAGATAGATAGATAGATAGATAGATAGATAGATAGATAGATAGATAGATAGATAGGATAGATAGATAAGATAGATAGATAGATAGATAGATAGATAGATAGATAGATAGATAGATAGATAGATGATGGATAGATAGATGATAGATGATAGATAGATAGATAGATAGATAGATGATAGATAGATAGATGATAGATAGATAGATAGATAGATAGATAGATGATAGATAGATAGATAAGATAGATAGATAGATGATGGATAGATAGATGATAGATAGATAGATAGATAGATGATAGATAGATAGATGATAGATAGATAGATAGATAGATGATAGATAGATAGATAGATAGATGATTGATAGATAGATAGATAGATAGATAGATAGATAGATAGATAGATAGATAAGATAGATAGATGATGGATAGATAGATAGATAGATAGATAGATGATGGATAGATAAATGATGGATAGAGATAGATAGATAGATAGATAGATAGATAGATAGATAGATAGATAGATAGATAGATGATGGATAGACAGACAGACAGTGGGAGGAAGGTAAGTACTGTATTTTTCAGAATATAAGACGCACCTTAGTTTTGGGGGAGGAAAACAGGGAAAAGACTCTGCTTACCAGGTATTCATCTAACTAGCATCCTTAGTCTGGTCAGCTTGAGCACATTATTTTGTCCCCTGGTTAAGGGCTTTAAAAAAAATTATTCTGAGTAACAAGTAACAAGCTTGCAAGCCAGTAAGAGCTAGGAACATTATTAGCATCTGGAAAGAAACAGTCTGAGCAGGCAGAGCAATTAAAAAAAACCCTGCAAAGACTTAGGGCTTGGAAAACATTCTTTGCAGAGAGAAACTATGAGAGAGCCTGCAAGGTAAGAGCTGGGAACATTATTAGCACCTGATTAGGGCTGGAAAGAAACTTACTCGGAGCAAGTTAGAGCAATGAAAAAACCCTGCAAAGACTTAGGGCTTGGAAAACATTCTTTGCAGAGAGTAACAGTGAAAGAGCCTGCAAGGTAAGAGCTGGGAAGATTGTTACCAGCTAGTTAGGGCTGGTGGGGGGTAACTACAATGAAAGTATAAGACACACCCAAATTATCAGCCTCTTTTAGGGAGCAAAAAGGAAAAGGGGTGTCTTATATACAGAAAAATACGGTAGATAGGTATGTAGGTGTACATATTTTTGTGTGTGTATGTGTATCACTGTGCAGATTGCAGAATAGATTCTCAAGTTTCAAGAAGGCTATACTGCATAACATTTTCCTGCTTTGCAATCATTTACAGCAAGGTTTTGCTTAGAACGTTAACTTGTCTTTCTCCCAAACTTTTAAACATATAGATCTGTAAATAAAACGCAATCACTGCCATTGCGTTATTATTATCTTTGTTTCTTTCTAACCCACTACTTTGTAAATTACTTTTCATCCAGAATATATCAACTTAATATTCTGAACTGTCAGCAGACTCGGCCATATGGCCATCAGTTGAATGGTTTTGTTTATTTGTTTGGTTTTGTTCTTGGAAGTTTAAAATTAACCATTTAATTAAAATTAAATTCTTTTGGCAAAACCGGTCCGAAATCCGCTGCTGCCAATAACTTCGATTCGTACAGATGTTAAACGCCCTGGATCGCAACGAAAACCACTTTGGACCCCAGATGTCATTTTGGAAACGCATTTTAGACAAAATGCACGTAGCTAGCCATGCCGTATTAAGTTCAATGGGCTTGCACAAATTAGGCAAAATTAAAATCTCATCTATGCAGGCCACAGCCATCAGAAAACCTTGCTCAGTTACAAGGGAGAGAAACGAGAAAGCGACCGTACTTCTTTATAAACTATGATTTTTTTTTTAATTTTTGGTTCTCACAATCACTTTAGAGAGGACTGCAGAGAGTCAGTTTGGACTAGTGATTAATAATAATAATAATGATGATAATAATTTATTAGATTTGTATGCCACCCCTCTCCGAGGACTCGGAGCATGTGATTAAAGAACCAGGCTAGAAACTCGGAGCGTGTGAGTTCTAATCACGCCTTAGGTGTGAAAGCTAGTTGGTTGACCTTTGACCAATCATCAGGAGACTGTGAGTTCTAGTCCCACCTTAGGCATGGAAGCCAGTTGGGTGACCTTGGACCAATCATCAGGAGACTGTGAGTTCTAGTCCTGCCTTAGGCATGAAAGACAGTTGGGTGATCTTGAGCCAATCATCAGAAGATGGTGAGTTCTAGTCCCGCCTTAGGCATGAAAGACAGTTGGGTGACCATGAGCCAATCATCAGGAGACTGTGAGTTCTAGTCCTGCCTTAGGCATGAAAGCCAGTTGGGTGATCTTGAACCAATCATCAGGAGATGGTGAGTTCTAGTCCCGCCTTAGGCATGAAAGACAGTTGGGTGACCATGAGCCAATCATCAGGAGACTGTGAGCTCTAGTCCCGCCTGAGGTGTGAAAGTCAACAGAGTGACCTTGGGCCAGTCCCTCACTTTCAGCCTAACCCATCTCACAGGGTTGTCGTTATGGGGAAAACAGGAAGGAGTATTAGGTATGTTCATTGCCTCAAAAATATATACACAGACCGACAGTGTGTTTGTGTTTGTGTGTGTATCAAAACAATTGCTGCCAACCGGCCTTCCATTGAGGACCTGCATACCGCACAAGTCAAAATGAGGGCTGTGAAAATATTGACTGACCCTTCGCATCCTGGACACAAACTGTTTCAACTCCTACTGTCCCCCGTCCTATTGTTCTCCTATATCTCCTATTCCTTTCTTCTATTCCTATATCTCTTCTATTCTTTCATTGATATGTTCTATTCCTATATCTTTTTTTCTATTATCTCTAAAATATATTTTACTATGAGTATCTCCTCTATAACCTTCGTCACTACACAGCACTGCACATCAAGACAACTAGACACAAGGACAGTTTTTCCCCCAAACGCCATCACTCTGCTAAACAAATAATTCCCTGAACACTGTCAAACGATTTCCTAACTCTGCACTACTATTACTACTAGTTTTTTCTCATCATTCCTATCACCCATTTCCTCCCACTTGTTGCTTGTAGCCTAAGATTTTTATTAATATTGATTGTTCCTTCATTGCTTATTTGACCCCTATGCCAATCATTAAATGTTGTAATGGTTCTTGACAAATGCATCTTTTCTTTTATGTACACTGAGAACATCTGCACCAAAGACAAATTCCTTGTGTGTCCAATCACACTTGGCCAATAAAGAATTTATTGAAGTTGGTAACATGGTTGTTAAGTGTATCTGATTTATGCATTGATGTTGCTTGACAGAAGGTAGCAAAAGGAGATCATGTGACCCGGGACATTGCGATTGCCATAAATAGGTGTCAAGCATCTGAAATTTGATCACATGACCACGGCAATGCCACAACAGTCGTAAATGTGAAAAATGGTCATGCAGAAGAACATCTTTCCTACTTACAGAGGCCGAAGACCAAGAGTCTATGCTAATATTCCCTTTGGTGGGTAAAGTCACTTCCTTTTTGCATTCAAATTCAGAATATGGTTTCTTCAAGAATTTCCAATTATAAGTGTAATTATATTTGGAAATTCTTGAAGAAACCATATTCTGAATTTGAATATTAAAACTTATATTTATCTTATCTATTTGGTGTAATTTTCTATTCCCTGTCTTACGTTTTTTTAATTTCTTAATTTCTTTAGTGACTTAATTTCATTTTATTTTTTATAGATTTAATTTTATTTTGATTCTATCCTTTTCATTTTTAATTTTTTTATATAAAGCAATTCGTAATTAGGTTGGTAATTGGATTAATTAGGCAATATTTGGTGATATTATTGGGTTTATTTTTTCTCCTTTGACAACGCTACTGTAAGAATTTTTCAAAAGTTTTTTATAAGGGTATTTTATTAATAGGCTTTAACTATTTGTAAAGGGTATTGATTATACAGTGATAACTCGTCTTACGAACTTAATTGGTTCTGGGACGAGGTTTGTAAGGTGAAAAGTTTGTAAGACGAAACAATGTTTCCCATAGGAATCAATGGAAAAGCGATTAATGCGTGCAAGCCCAAAACTCACCCCTTTTGCCAGCCGAAGCGCCCGTTTTTGTGCTGCTGGGATTCCCCTGAGGCTGCCCTCCATGGGAAACCCCACCTTCAGACTTCAGTGTTTTTGTGATGCTGCAGGGGAATCCCAGCAGTGCAAAAATGGGTGCTTCGCTGGCAAACCCCACCTCCGGACTTCTGTTGCCAGCGAAGCGCCCGTTTTTGCGCTGCTGGGATTCCCCTGCAGCATCACAAAAACACAGAAGTCCAGAGGTGGTGTTTCCAATGGAGGGGAGCCTCAGGGGAATCCCAGCAGCGCAAAAACGGGTGCTTCGCTGGCAACAGAAGTCCGGAGGTGGGGCATCCCAGTGGCGGCGGCTTGGGTTTGTAAGGTGAAAATAGTTTGGAAGAAGAGGCAAAAAAATCTTAAACCCCAGGTTTGTATCTCAAAAGGTTTGTATGAAGAGGGGTTTGTAAGACGAGGTATCACTGTATATGAAAATGGATATGGAAGCGATTAGGAGAGATTTGAAACATTTCAGCCTATTCAATGTGAGATACTAGAATTCGGAACAGCTTAAATGGGGTCTTAGCTAATAGTATATTTCTATAGCATTAAAAAATTGGGCAGCTATTTCTATTCATATGTCAAAAGTGAAGGTGGCAGCATTGTATTCTATAACTTCCTGAAATTGATTTATTGTAAAACAATTTGATGTTGTTGTTGTTATAATTTTTATCGTACTGTGATTGGAGAGAAAAAAAATGAAAAAAATTATTTGCCAAGAATTTCCAATTAGACACCAACCAAATGTCGTGATTCATCTCTAAAGAACGGGTTCGTCAATTTTTGACATTACAAGCATAATTAGTAGGCTCCGGCAAATTACAAATGCGCCTCAATATTAGGTCTTCGTTAACACGTTGCAAAACAAAAACGACCTCAATGCAAAACCCACCCTTGATGTATACAGCTTGTGTGTTTTTCGTTGAGACGTGTGAAAGGCGTGGGCTAATTGCTGTCGATTTTAAAGGATTACGATAATTAAGTGCTGAAATGATATTGATCCAATCTTGCTCACAGTCGGGTGGTACAAATCTTTAATTACCAAAAGACAATCCATAATCAAAACGGTTCGGTTGCCTACTTTTCCAACAGGCAAATATTTTAAAGCGCTATTTCACGGGAAGCTAAATTCACAAATGCCTGATTGGGAGCTTAAATTTGAGATATGATGTTTTGAAACGTACTTCCAGAGGCTAATTGATGGAGAGTTTGCACAAACTAGTCAATTCGAAAGATTAGCTTATTAGATCAAGGGCAACTTAGCCAAAAAATTTTAAAGCTATTTAATTTCATCTACTGTGCGACAAGAGTCTGTTCAAACTTAACTATAAAATGTCATTATCCATTAGCAACGGTGATGTCACCGTCTAATCCTCTCAACCCAGAAACGCTTGGGTGCGCCTGACGCGAATGTATCCATTAGCTAAATAATATTACATATATAAAATTATTTCAATTAAGTATTTTCAGCTTTCTCATCCTTAAGGGGAATTTGGAAGTTCTATTATAACAACAATAGCATAATACAAGGCGAAAGATCCATAACAGCAGCAATGGAATAAAACACACCATGAAAAGTCTATTGTTAGATTTATAATAATATAGTAACAATAATTAGTAGATGATTGGGGATGTTGTTATATTATTATAATAATATAATATTATAATAATATAGTAACAATAAATAGTAGATGCTTGGAACAAACTTCCAGCAGACGTGGTTGGTAAATCCACAGTAACTGAATTTAAACATGCCTGGGATAAACATATATCCATTGTAAGATAAAATACAGGAAATAGTGTAAGGGCAGACTAGATGGACCTTGAGGTCTTTTTCTTCCGTCAGTCTTCTATGTTTTCTATGTTTCTATGTTTCTAGAATACATAATAAAACAATCTGATCCAATTAATAACAGTTAAAAGACTTAAAAAACATCCTAAAAACTTCAAAATGGCCCCAGGCCTGGCGGCAAAGTTTGAAAAAGTTTTCAAACTTTTTCGGAAAGCAAGGAGGGTGGGGACAGTGCGAATCTCTGGGGGGAGCTGGTTCCAGAGGCCTGGGGCCCCCACAGAGAAGGCTCTTCCCCTAGGCCCCGCCAGCCGGCATTGTCGAGTTGACGGGACCCTGAAACGATCAACTCTGTGGGACCCCGGGTAATGGATGGACAGATGGAATTGTCCTTGGGAGGCAAAACCCACAGCCACTCCGTCTTGTCAGGATTGAGTTTGAGCCTGTTGACCCCCATTCAGACCCCAACAGCCTCCAGGCACCGGCACATCACTTCCACTGCTTTGCCGACTTGGATAAATTTATTTTGTCTAATAAGTCAAGGAATTTTAGTAGAGAAAGCTTAGAACTATGACACCTAAAACACGATCTAAGTATTGCCCACAAAATCATATGCTGCAACGTCCTGCCTGTCAATGACTACTTCAGCTTCAACCGCAACAACACAAGAGCACGCAATAAATTCAAACTTAATATTAATTGCTCCAAGCTTGACTGTAAAAAATATGACTTCAGCAATCGAGTTGTTGAAGCGTGGAACTCATTACCGGACTCAATTGTGTCAACCCCTAACCCCCAACATTTATCCCTTAGACTATCTATGATTGACCTCTCCAGGTTCCTAAGAGGTCAGTAAGGGGCGTGCATAAGTGCACTACTGTGCCTTTTGTCCCCTGTCCAATTGTCTCTCCTTATCTCATATATCATATATCTTTTCTTCCTTTCATATATCTTCTCCTCTACTTTTATTTATTATTTATTTATTTATTAATCAGATTTGTATGCCGCCCCTCTCTGCAGACTCGGGGCGGCTCACAGCAATAGCAATGCAATGTAAACAAATCTAATATTTAGGTTAATTTAAAACCCCAATTTAGAAACCAATCCTACATACTAACATACCATGCATACATTTTATAAGCCAAGGGGGAAGGGAATATCTCAATTCCCCCATGCCTGACGACAGAGGAGGGTTTTAAGGAGCTTACGAAAGGCGAGGAGGGTGGGGGCAACTCTGATATCTGGGGGGAGTTGGTTCCAAAGGGTCGGGGCCGCCACAGAGAAGGCTCTTCCCCTGGGTTTATATCTTTTCTTTATGTATAATACTTCGTGTCTATCCTCTTCAATATGTATTGTGTATTGGACAAAATAAATAAACAAAAATAAATAAAAATAAAATAGAAATAAAAGGTGCTTTGATGCAATAGCGTCAGATTATATCGTACTGCCTGGCCAGTTTTCCAACCGCGTGACTGAGAATAGCCAAGAGGAAGGAGAAGGGGGGGGGAACGGGGGGGGAAGAGAAAAGTGAACAGATGTTTGCAAGAATGGGATATGATTTGACCAGAGACCCACTATGAATAACAAAAGAAAGAGGAAATCTTGAGAATGAAAAATGAAGCCACCGAGCAGTGAATCCCGGGTTACGCTAAAGCCACTGAATGGGAGGAAGATTTGAGAAAGAAGACAAATTGCTCCATTTTGGGGTATGCCGAGAATTTTCTCAAAATCTGGAATTTTGTATCATTACCCTCTCTCCTTTGTGAAGACGCTGCCCTGTCCCACTTCAACAGTGAATGAATCTTTAGATGGTAAAAAATAAAAGCCACATCGTGATTTCACATTCAGTTTCAGCGACTGTCTTCCATCGCTCAAGACGGAGTGGCTGTGGGTCTTGTTTCCCAAGGACAATTCCATCTGTCCGTCCATTACCCTGGGGGGGGGATCATTGACCCCCTCAGAGAGGGTCCGCAACTTGGGCGTCCTCCTCGATCCACAGCTCACATTAGAGAAACATCTTTCAGCTGTGGCAAGGGGGGCGTTCGCCCAGGTTCGCCTGGTGCACCAGTTGCGGCCCTATCTGGACCGGGGGTCAGTGCTCACAGTCACTCATGCCCTCATCACCTCGAGGCTCGACTACTGTAACGCTCTCTACATGGGGCTACCTTTGAAGAGTGTTCGGAAACTTCTGATCGTGCAGAATGCAGCTGCGAGAGCAATCATGGGCTTTCCCAAGGCATGCCCATGTCACACCAACACTCCGCAGTCTGCATTGGTTGCCGATCAGTTTCCGGTCACAATTCAAAGTGTTGGTTATGACCTATAAAGCCCTTCATGGCATCGGACCAGAATATCTCTGGGACCGCCTTCTGCCGCACGAATCCCAGCGACCGGTTAGGTCCCATAGAGTTGGCCTTCTCCGGGTCCCGTCAACTAAACAATGTCGTTTGGCGGGGCCCAGGGGAACAGCCTTCTCTGTTGCGGCCCCGACCCTCTGGAACCAGCTCCCCCCAGATATCAGAGTTGCCCCCACCCTCCTTGCCTTTCGCAAGCTCCTTAAAACCCACCTCTGTCATCAGGCATGGGGGAATTGAAATTTTCCCTTCCCCCTAGGCTTATAGAATTTATACATGGTATGCTTGCATGTATGAGTGGTTTTTTTAAATTGGGTTTTTTAGATTATTTTTTAATATTAGATTTGTTACATTGTCTTTTTTATTGTTGTTAGCCGCCCCAAGTTTTTGGAGAGGGGCGGCATACAAATCTAATAAATAAATAAATAAAATAAAATAAATGAAATAAATATATAAATATATAAATAAATAAATAAAATAAGTTTCAGCGACCATCTTCCATTGCTCAAGGAATCTCGTCCTTTCACATCAAGCACCCTGGAAAGTTCGCCAAACAATGCCGATGTATCTCGAGAGAGATTTTTAGGGCAGAAACAAAGAATAAAACCATAGGGGGGGGAGGGGCTTTGGGGGTCTTCTAGTCTAACCCCTTGCTCAAGACAGCAGCCTTGTACCATTCTAATCAAACATCTGTCCAGTCTATTTTTGAAAACCTCCAGAGATGCTCACCCAAAACTGCAGAAGGCAGGCTATTCCATTGATTGATTTATAGATTGATTGACTGATTGGATTTATACAGCCTCCCCCCCTCTGAGGACTCGGGGCGGCTTAAACATATAAAAAGAAACAATAGAATACAGTAAGCTAAATCCGATGAATTAAAACTAGGTAAACTAGTCTAAACGCCCCAATTATATTAAAAATCACCTTTTGTGGCCTACTGACAAGGAAAATTCACTTAACAGCCAGATCACTAAGTTATCAACTGCAGTGGTTTCACTTAACAAGCGAAGCAAGAAAGGTCATGAAACAGGGCAAAGCTCACATAACGGATGTCTCACTTAACCCCAGGCCTTTGGAGCTCAATTGTGGTCGTAAGACTGAGGACGACCTGTATAGGCAAATTTAAAATACAGTGGTGCCTCTACCTAAGAACTCCTCTACTTACGAACTTTTCTAGATTAGAACCGCGTGTTCAGGATTTTTTTTTGCCTCTTCTCAAGAACCATTTTCTACTTACAAACCCGAGCCTCTGAAACTGTAACCGGAAAAGGCGGGGAGAAGCCTCCGTGGGGCCTCTCTAGGAATCTCCTGGGAGGAAACAAGGACGGAAAAGGTGGGGAGAAGCCTCCGTGGGGCCTCTCTAGGAATCTCCTGGGAGGAAACAGGGCCGGAAAAGGTGGGGAGAAGCCTCCGTGGGGCCTCTCTAGGAATCTCCTGGGAGGAAACAGGGCCGGAAAAGGCGGGGAGAAGCCTCCATGGGGCCTCTCTACAAATGTCCTGGGAGGAAACAGGGCTGGAAAAGGCGGGGAGAAGCCTCTGTGGGGCCTCTCTAGGAATCTCCTGGGAGGAAACAGGGCCAGAAAAGGCGGGGAGAAGCCTCCGTGGGGCCTCTCTAGGAATCTCCTGGGAGGAAACAGGGCTGGAAAAGGCGGGGAGAAGCCTCCGTGGGGCCTTTCTAGGAATCTCCTGGGAGGAAACAGGGCCGGAAAAGGCGGGGAGAAGCCTCCGTGGAGCCTCTCTAGGAATCTCCTGCGAGGAAACAGGGCCTCCACCCTCCCTGTGGTTTCCCCAATCGCACATATTATTTGCTTTTATATTGATTCACGGAACAAATTAAGTTCGTAAGTAGAGGTACTGTCCCCTCCTTATGCCAACCCCGCATTCATTATAACGTTGTCAGTGATCCAGAACCTCAGTAGCTGCCTTTCCAGCTTCTACAAGTAAAAAAAAAAAAAAGCTTTCCATGAGATGCTGAGCCTGCACAAAGTACTTTACTACATAAATCTCGTGCACCACATTCTGTGGATGAAGCGGAAACGGCCCATTGTGGCTAAAAGAATATTTGTCTTCCAACGAATTATGACCGTAATAAAACCAAATCCTTCAAGAACGCAGCCTTGAAAAATTCTTATCTGGGTCCCATTTTCCTCTTTCTGGCTTACATCACATTTAAAAAAAAAATATTACTTTGATTTTGCACTTCGCAATGTGTTTACACAGTTTATTTCCCCCCATCCCCTATAAAACACCAATAAAATTCACACAAAGTATATACTTATGAATATTCAGTAAAACTTTGGTCTGACACTTTCTTTACAGGTCTGGCATCCAGCTGTGCTTATATATATATTTTAATATACTTGCTGACTATAAAATATCTGAAAGGAGTATGTTGCAGCCAATTCAAATTTAAATCCTGAAGCGGCAGTAAAAGATTTCTTGATAGCAATTTTGCAGACACCTGTAAATATGGTAAATACAAAATGAGCTGAAAATATTTTACCTAATTTGGATGCCGGAGTTTAAAAAGGACAATAAATACACAAGCAAAAAGCTTGTGTTGAAATGGCTGTTTGCTGTAACTTTTTCATCACGATTAGACCATTATAAGTACAAATGGATTTAATTTGGATTGATTTTAGCTCAGGAGTAGAATTTGGGCTTTTGTAGCCAAGAAACTATATACCAGTAAGTGAGTTGATGAAGTTACACCTGACTTGCTTGAAGAAGGCTCCCCATTTTTAATCCTTTTCTCCAAAAATAGAATCATTTATCCATTTCATTTTTTAAAATTTATTTATTTATTTATTTATTTATTTATTTATTTATTTATTTATTTATTTATTTATTTATTTATTTATTTATTTATTTATTTATTTATTTATTGGATTTGTATGCCGCCCCTCTCCGTAGACTCGGGGCGGCTAACAACAATAATATAAAACATCATGTAAATCCAATACTAAAACTAATACTAAAACAATTTAAAAACCCTTATTTGTAAAACCAAACATACATACAAACAAACATACCATGCATAAATTGTAAAGAGGTGGAAACAGGGCTGGAAAAGGCAGGGAGAAGCCTCCGTGGGGCCTCTAGGAATCTCCTGGGAGGAAAGAGGGCTAGAAAAGGCAGGGAAAAGCCTTGGTGGGGCCTCTCTAGGAATCTCCTGGAAGGAAACAGGGCCAGAAAAGGTGGGGAGAAGCCTCCATGGGGCCACTCTAGGAATCTCCTGGAAGGAAACAGGGCAGGGAAAGATGGGGAGAAGCCTCTGTGGGGCCTCTCTAGGAATCTCCAGGAAGGAAACAGGGCGGGGAAAGGCGTAGAGAAGCCTCCATGGGGCCTCTCTAGGAATCTCCTGGGAGGAAACAGGGCCTCCACCCTCCCTGTGGTTTCCCCAATCACACACATTATTTGCTTTTACATTGATTCCTATGGGAAAAACGGCTTCTTCTTACAAACGTTTCTACTTAAGAACCTGGTCATGGAACGAATTAAGTTCGTAAGTAGAGGTACCGCTGTATACTCATTTTGATTCAGCGCATTTTTTTAAAAAAAATCGAACCAGTAGGGAAAAACACTCCAAATAAATACTGAGGTTCCAAAGTAATCATCAGAGTTGACAGAAGAGGGGTTTTCTTTGCCTTACGTTCAAATCCCATCACAGCATGTTTTCAAGAAGGCAAAAAACCCTCCGATTAGGTTTGCAACATTCTCAATCGTAACTCTTTGAAGAACAAATTGTCATAGGAAGTATTTTAATTGCTTCACTGGTTTATAAGTGAAATGAAAAGGATAATTTAAAAAAAAACATGTTATATGTTAAGCCGCATCCCTTCAAGGTAGGCAAATAAGCAAAAATGTATGTGCAAAAAATAATCATGTACAAGTTAGTCCTCGTCTTACGGCAGTTCTTTCAGTGACCGTTCAAAGTCAGGAGGGCACTGAAAGAAGTGACTTAGGATCAGTGAACGTTGGCCATTGCACCGCTACCGATGCGCTCCCAGCGGAAGGTGCGGGCGCACGCACTGGCGCAAGATTTGGTTTCCTGCGCATGCGCCGAATCTCATGCGAGGATTTTTATTATATTTTATTCATTTGACCAATACACAGATACATAGGAAGAAAAATAGACATGTGATAATATGCACTTCTATTCTACTAGTTTTTCTCATCATTCCTTTCACCCATTTCCTCCCATGTTGACTGTATGACTGTAACTTGTTGCGTATATCCTAAGATTTTTATTAATATTGCTTCTTCATTGCTTATTTGACCCCTATGACAATCATTAAGTGTTGTACCACATGATTCTTGACAAATGTATATTTTATTTTATGTACGTTGAGAGCATCTGCACCAAGACAAATTCCTTGTGTGTCCAATCACACTTGGCCAATAAAAATTCTATTCTATTCTATTCTATTATTGTTTTTCTCCCTGAGATGTTTTGGATTGGGAAAAAGACATTCCCAATTATATGGGGGGGGGGGAAAGGGGGGATGATTATTTTTTTTTAAAAAAATTCACCGCAGCTTAACAATACCTGATTTCGCAATGCCACTTTATGTGATGACCAGCCACACGCAGCCAAATGTATTTTAAAAAGAAGTAGAGTGAGGTTGATTAATCACGGAATATAATTACCGAATCAAAGCAAGGCTTAATGGAGAACACAGGAAATAAGGATCAAGGTTAATACCTATTCTGAAGAGAATTTACATAAATTAGCCTCCGCACTGAACTGTGAAGCTCATTTTACCAATTTATGCTACGGGAGATCACAGGAACCTGAGATTAATATATATATATAGTATATACTTATGACACTTTTGCTCTACTCTTTCCGCACATATTTATAGTATGTTGTGTTCTCCCTGAATTAGAAGCATTTGTGTTTTCCAAACGCCGACTATTAATTTTTGCCCAGTCTTTCAAATTTTCTTGACAATATTTGCGGAGACAACCTCCTACCGCTGAATTTTGTAAAAACGGAGGGGGAGGAAAGCAATTAAGCACAACTGAAGAACCGAAGGCATGTTCATTTTTAGGTGTACAGTGCTACCTCTACTTAAGAACTTTCCTAGATAAGAACCGGGTGTTCAAGATTTTTTTGCCTCTTCTCAAGAACCATTTTCCACTTACAAAACCGAGCGTCCGAAACTGTAACCGGTAAAGGCAGGGAGAAGCCTCCGTGGGGCCTCTCTAGGAATCTCCTGGGAGGAAATAGGGCCGGAAAAGGTGGGGAGAAGCCTCTGTTGGGCCCTTCTAGGAATCTCCTGCGAGGAAAGAGGACCGGAAAAGGTGGGGAGAAGCCTCTATGGGGCCTCTCTAGGAATCTCCTGCGAGGAAAGAGGGCCGGAAAAGGTGGGGAGAAGCCTCTATGGGGCCTCTCTAGGAATCTCCTGCGAGGAAACAGGGCCGGAAAAGGCGGGGAGAAGCCTCCGTGGGGCCTCTCTAGGAATCTCCTGCGAGGGAACAGGGCCGGAAAAGGTGGGGAACAGCCTCCGTGGGGCCTCTCTAGGAATCTCCTGGGAGGAAACACAGCCAGAAAAGGTGGGGAGAAGCCTCCATGGTGCCTCTCTAGGAATCTCCTGGGAGGAAACAGGGCCCCCACCCTATTAATAATTGCACGCATTATTTGCTTTTACATCGATTCCTATGGGAAAAATTGCTTCTTCTTGCAAACTTTTCTGCTTAAGAACCTGGTCACGGAACGAATTAAGTTTGTAAGTAGAGGTACCACTGTATTTCTCTCCATTGTTTTAACTACTCCTTCTACTGCTAGAAACAGGTCCCCCGTGCCTTATTAGAGAGCTGGTGAGTTATTATTTATCGGATGTCTGGCTTTTCAAAACATGAGATGGAAACGCATATAATGATGCTAAAACTAACATCACCGCCAATGCCGAGACCACCGCAATAATCAACGCTCAAGCCTGGAAGTACACACTGTTCAAATGCATGAGATCAGAACCGAGCAGGTGCTAAGCTGGCAGGTGGCAGGAGGTACAAAACTAGCAGCTATAAAAAGAGCTTCATTCAAAAGCTTTATGAAGACACAACGGGGAGTCTTCCATCAGGGTCTTTGTTTGTAATGGGCAGCAGAGTAAAAACTAAGGGTTTGAGAATGGTCTTCGGCTCAACATTAGCTTTAGTGTCCCATCCTTGTCCAGTCAGCGAAGCAGTGGAAGTGATGTGCCGGTGCCTGGAGGCTGTTGGGGTCTGGATGGGTGTCAAAAGACTCAAACTCAACCCTGATAAGAAGGAGTGGCTGTGGTCTTGCCTACCAAGGACAATTCCATCTGTCCGTCCATTACCCTGGGGGGGGGGAACTACTGACCCCCTCAGAGAGGGTTCGCAACTTGGGTGTACTCCTCGATCCACAGCTGACATTGGAACATCATCTTTCGGCTGTGGCGAGGAGGGCGTTTGCCCAGGTTCGCCTGGTGCACCAGTTGCGGCCCTATTTGGACAGGGAGTCATTGCTCACAGTCACTCATGCCCTCATTACCTCGAGGTTCGATTACTGCAACGCTGTCTACATGGGGCTACCTCTGAAAAGTGTTCGGAAACTTCAGATCGTGCAGAACGCAGCCGCGAGAGCCATCGTGGGGCTTCCAAGATTCGCCCACATCTCTTCAACACTCCGTGGCTTGCATTGGCTGCCGATCAGTTTCCGGTCACAATTCAAAGTGTTGGTCATGACCTTTAAAGCCCTACATGGCAATGGACCAGATTACCTCCGGAACTGCCTGCTACCGCACGAATCCCAGCGACCGATAAGGTCCCACAGAGTTGGCCTTCTCCGGGTCCCGTCGACTAAACAATGTCGTTTGGCGGGCCCCAGGGAAAGAACCTTCTCTGTGGCGGCCCCGGCCCTCTGGAACCAACTCCCCCCGGAGATTAAAACTGCCCCCACCCTCCCTGTCTTTCGTAAACTACTCAAGACTCATTTATACCGCCAGGCATGGGGGAGTTGAGATAGCTCTTCCCCCTAGGCCATTAACAAGTTATGCATGGTATGTTTGTGTGTATGTTTGGTTTTAAAATAGGGGGTTGTACATGTTGTGTTTATTATTGTTGTTAGCCGTCCCGAGTCTGCGGAGAGGGGCGGCATACAAATCCAATAAATTATTAAAATTATTATTATTAACACTGGACTAAGTCAAGGTTTTTTTTATTACCTTCAGCTTGAGCTGCAATGACCAGATTTAGGGGCAGGGGGGAATTCTACATAGAAAATAATTTTCCGATATGGAAACATTCGTAATTTCCAATGGTCTCAGCCCTAAACATGCAATGTAAATTATCCTCAAAAATTAGGTTTCCCCCCCATTTCATAACAATCCAGAAACTGGTGGAAAGTCAATGAATGCATATTTTACTTGAAATTCATAAAGATAAAAACGTACCCTATTTGTATTTGCTAGATAATAATTCAAGCAGAAGGATTCAAACTGTCCAAAGCCAGAACTACGAAGGCATTAAATTCCCAGATAAAGCTATATGAAATATATCACGGATTGAAATTTCAAAACCTGAAGTCACTAAAACTAAATCTGGTCTATGTTTCCCCTTAATTCTTTAAGTCAAGAAGCAACCAAACTTATATAACATTTTAAATCACTTACAAAACTTTTTTAAAAAATAGTGTAGTCTGAATCATAGACATAGAACCTATAATATATATTCATTTAAAGAGTAAGATGAATCAGTTGAGAACCTGAAATAGCATGACCTTTAAGAAATGTTAATTACAGAAGATACATCTTATTGTGTGAAAACCACAGGGAAAATATAACAAAAGTTTGGTGGGGTTTTTTTTTTTTTAAATTATTATACAGGGGAACAAGTTACAGAAACTCAGGGGTATGAGAAAGTCAACTTTTGCCATAAATTATTAATACCTTAGTCACAAAGTTATAATATATGTGGTCGTAATTATTTAAATGGGATTTAAGTGGCCATAATACATGTAATCATGTGGTTTCCAATTAATCTAAACCCATTAATTTCATTAGTTCCCATACTTGCCAGATTTCAAAACGTCATGTCTGAAGGTCAGGTCTATCGGTCTCCATTAATTCCTAAAGGTTTGGGGTTTGTGCCTTACTCCAAGGACAAGGGGGCAGGAAGAGAGGAAAATTCTGAATTTATGCTGTAACTACACCTCTTTGCAATCAGGTTTGGTTCTATTTTTTTAAAGTTTTATTTATTGTTTTCAAATACAGTGATACCTTGTCTTACAAACTTAATTGGTTCTTGGACGAGGTTCTTAAGGTGAAAAGTTTGTAAGACGAAACAATGTTTCCCATAGGAATCAATGGAAAAGCGATTAATGCGTGCAAGCCCAAAATTCACCCCTTTTTCCAGCCGAAGCGCCCGTTTTTGCGCTGCTGCGATTCCCGTGAGGCTCCCCTCCATGGGAAACCCCACCTTTGGACTTCTGTGTTTTTTGCGATGCTGCAGGGGAATCCCAGCAGGGGAATCCCAGCATCGCAAAAACAAGCTCGCTGGCAACGGAAGTCCGGAGGTGGGGTTTCCCAGCGAAGGGAGCATCAGTGAAATCGCAGCATCCCAAAAACATTGAAGTCCTCGAAACCCCACCTCTGGACCTGTGTTTTCCGATGCTGGGATTCCCCTGAGGCTCCCCTTGCTGGGAAACCTCACCTCCGGGCTTCTATTGCAGCATCACAAAAACACGGAACACGGAAGTCCGGAGGTGGGGTTTCCCATAGAGGGGAGCCTCAGGGGGAATCCCAGCAGCGCAAAAACAGGTGCTTCACTGGCAATGGAAGTCCGGAGGCGGGCCATCCCAGTGGCAGCGGTGGGTTTGTAAGGTGAAAATAGTTTGTAAGAAGAGGCAAAAAAATCTTAAACCCTGGGTTTGTATCTCGAAAAGTTTGTATGACGAGGCGTTTGTAAGACGAGGTACATTAAAAAGAGAAATACGTCTTAAGAAATCTCTTACAGATCATTTCCCATTTTATATACAGTTTTATATACAGTTGTTATTTATCCTTACTTCATTGAAAAGAGAGGAAGAGAGAAAACTTATACTAAAAGAAGTAGGAACAATAAATAGATTTATATATAAATCTAAATCTAAATATATATTCGTGGTAAACTGGGAGTAGGGAGTAGAAGAAAAAGGGAGGAGATATTAGAGAGTAATTAATGAATGAATTACTTCACATTCGTGTGTAAAACGAAAGAGACGCTGAATTCATTCAATCTTGCAAAAAAAGAACGTCTGTGTCCCAAACTTGCCCAAAAGCATAAGAGATGATGTGTGATTTTTACTCCTGGCTAGTCCTAATTAGCCATAAATTTTAGAATGACTTGTGGAATGTCTTTCACGTCACTTCCAAGATTATCTACTTAGTTGCTGAGATAATATTAATAATGAGGAAAGAAAACTGCCTGCAGAGTTGAAATATAAAGGAGAAAATAAAGAGGATATGTTTTACAATGAGATGCATTGAGAATTCCTTTATTCCAAGTATTATTTGGTATGTATGTGCTGTTTGGTTTTTAATTATGATAGGGTTTTTGTTTTGTTTTTAAATATTAGATTTGTGCCTGTATAATACTGTTTTTATCGTGTTGTGAGCCGCCCCAAGTCTTCGGAGAGGGGCGGCATACAAATCTAATAAATTATTATTAATTATTATTATTATTATACGAATCAGCCTGAAACCAGAACACTGCCCGTATCGGCCTCCAGGACTGATCCAACAAAGAAAGGTAAATGTGACTGAAATTCCACCAAATTAAAACCACTGTAATGTCCCTTATACATGACTGTTTAAAGGATACGTGGAAGTTACCACTAATCCAGAATGTAGCAGTTTTCCAAAGATAGTTAATATGAAATAGAGAACATTGCAGTGATATTTATTCACCGTGTCATCTTTTTACTTTTTTTTTTGTTTTCAGGTGTTGCTATTTTTACTGTTAGACTGCACGGTCTTTTAATTTTATGATTTAGTTTACTGCTGTTTTAAATCCTACAGATTTTAATTTTCCATATCTCAGGTGTTGCAGAATTGCAGTGGAACGTAAATAAATAAAATTTATGACCCATAGGGTTTTTTTTTAAGAACTCTCCATTCCCCCCATGCTTTTTGATATAGAAATCCTTCCTTCCTTCTTTCCTTCCTTCCCTTCTTCCCTTCCCTTCCTCCCTTTCCCATTTTCTCCCCACTCCTTCATTCCTTCCCTTCCTATTTTATTATCCACCCAACTCAACCAAGAGACTCAAGGAATTTAAGGAATAAGGTTGCATTTCCTGTTAGAAAGCAAAAAAAATAATATTTCATTTTGTTTAATTTTTTGTTTAGTGCCAGCTGACTGCAAAATAAAATAGGCATCCAAACCAAAACCTCTAAGTGCAGTTTAGGAAAACTCCACAACTGGCATTTTAATGATTTTTTCTCTCTCTCTCTCCCAGCTTGCTTTGTACCGAACAGCTATTAAGAAAAGTTGCACCATTGCCACTTAATAAAACTTTGCTCTACTAACAGATAAAGCAGATGTGCTATTATGGTCTTTGTTCTTATCTACATGCCAATTATTTATCTTCAAACAATAGGAGCTTGTGTACAACCAAATTCTTTTAAAACGGGGAGAAGTAACAAGTTTCAGCTGGATTTTGCTTCGTATAAAAATATAGGCAGGTCTCCTTGGGAATTTTATTTTTTTATTTATTTATTTATTTATTTATTTATTTATTTATTGGATTTGTATGCCGCCCCTCTCCGGAGACTCGGGGCGGCTAACAGCGATAATAAAACAGCATATAATAATAATCCAATACTAAAAACAGTTAAAAAACCATTACAGTGATACCTTGACTTACAAACTTAATTGGTTCCGGGACGAGGTTCTTAAGGTGAAAAGTTTGTAAGACGAAACAATGATTCCCATAGGAATCAATGGAAAAGCGATTAATGAGTGCAAGCCCAAAATTCAACCCTTTTGCCAGCAGAAGCGCCTGTTTTTGCACTGCTGGGATTCTCCAGAGGCTCCCCTCCATGGGAAACCCAACCTCTGGACTTCTGTGTTTTTGCGATGCTGCAGGGGAATCCCAGCATCACAAAAACGAGTGCTTCACTGGCAACAGAAGTCCGGAGGTGGGGTTTCCCATGGAGGGGAGCCTCAGGGGAATCCTAGCAGCGCAAAAATGGATGCTTCGCTGGCAACAGAAGTCCGGAAGTGGGGTATCCCAGCGGCGGCGGTGGGTTTGTAAGGTGAAAATTGACAAAATTGAACGGGTCCAAAGACGGGCTACAAGAATGGTGGAAGGTCTTAAGCATAAAACGTATCAGGAAAGACTTAATGACCTCAATCTGTATAGTCTGGAGGACAGAAGGAAAAGGGGGGACAGGATCGAAACATTTAAATATATTAAAGGGTTAAACAAGGTCCAGGAGGGAAGTGTTTTTAAAAGGAAAGTGAACACAAGAACAAGGGGGCACAATCTGAAGTTAGTTGGGGGAAAGATCAAAAGCAACATGAGAAAATATTATTTTATTGAAAGAGTAGTAGATCCTTGGAACAAACTTCCAGCAGACGTTGTAGATAAATCCACAGTAACTGAATTGAAACATGCCTGGGATAAACATATATCCATCCTAAGATAAAATACAGAAAATAGTATAAGGGCAGACTAGATGGACCAGGAGGTCTTTTTCTGCCGTCAGACTTCTATGTTTCTATGTTTCTATGAAAATACAGTAGTTTGTAAGAAGAGGCAAAAAAATCTTAAACCCCGGGTTTGTATCTCGAAAAGTTTGTATGACGAGGCGTTTGTAAAACGAGGTATCAATGTATTATAAAAACCAAAGATACATACAGACAGACAGACTATGCATAAAATTGTAAAGGCCTAGGGGGAAAGAGTATCTCAGTTCCCCCATGCCTGGCGGCAGAGGTGGGTTTTAAGCAGCTTACGAAAGGCAAGGGGGGTGGGGGCAATTCTAATCTCTTGGGGGGAGTTGGTTCCAAAGGGCCGGGGCCGCCACAGAGAAGGCTCTTCCCCCGGGTCCCACCAAGCGACATTGTTTTGTTGACGGGACCCAGAGAAGACCCACTCTGTGGGACGTAACTGGTCGCTGGGATTCGTGCAGCAGAAGGCGGTCCCTGAGATAATCTGGATGATTAAAGGTCAAAAAAAAATTAGAGGAACAGAGAAAACTCACCAAAATAACACTCTGTGAAATGATGTTTATTAATAATTTAATTAACTAAATGATGAAAATGGGCAAAGATATAGAAGCTCATCTCTCCATGAAGTCGCGATGAGTTGGACACTACAGTAGTCCCTCGCTATATCGCGCTTCACCTACAGCGGCTTCACTTCATCGCGGATTTTCAAGAAATATTAATGAGAAAAATCATTCGCGGATCTTTGCTGGTTCGCGGGTTTCTGAGGAAGTCGATCGGCAGATTTAAACAGCCCGCAGAACTCGATCGGCAGGTTTTTAAAATATATATATACGGTATCTAAAATTGTAAATACTGTATTTAAATACTGTATCTAAAATAAATACTGTGTGGGAAGGGTTTATAAACACTTAAAACAATGAAAACTTACCAAACAATTACAATATAAATACTTAAATAAGTACTATCAGTCGATAAATTCCCCATCGCGGATTTCACCTATCGCGGCCGGGTCTGGAACGTAACACCAGCGATAGGTGAGGGACTACTGTACTTCACAACTAACAACATCATTTAATTTAAAAGCACATTTTCCAAAAGTTGATGAAAATTTGTGGATGTCTCTGTCCTTTCCTCATTATTGTTTTTGAGTGCTATCCATCTCTTTTTGAGCTGGATCCACGCAAAACTTAAAAGCACAAATAATACTTTCGCGATCATTGTCAAAGCATGTTTTACATATTTTTTAAAAATATGTTTTAACGTGCATTTATAACTGTGCCAAGTTAAAGCACTTGTCCACACAATGAAAGGACTGTTATCTGTAAAGAATTCTAAAATTAAGAACCACAGCTGTGTATTCCCAAGGGCTACCCGTTCTTCTTAACAATGCCTGCTTAGGCATCCTAGCTACCATTTGCATTTCCAAAAATACAGCAGGAACGCCATGGTTTGCCTTTTAAATTTCATCCACCTCCGTGATAATATGAAACACATGTTATTGCAACAGCAAGTGATGGTTAAAGTGATTGTTGTATTCAAAAAGGAGAATACAGTGATACCTCTACCTAAGAATGCCTCTACTTACGAACTTTTCTAGATAAGAAACAGGTGTTCAATTTTTTTTGGCCTCTTCTGAAGAACCATTTTCCACTTACAAACCCGACCCTCCGAAACTGTAACCAGAAAAGGCGGGGAGAAGCCTCTGTGGGGCCTCTCTAGGAATCTCCTGGGAGGAAACAGGGCCAGAAAAGGTGGGGAGAAGCCTCAGTGGGGCCTGTCTAGGAATCTCCTGGGAGGAAACAGGGCCAGAAAAGGCAGGGAGAAGCCTCCGTGGGGCCTCTCTAGGATTCTCCTGGGAGGAAATAGGGCCTCCACCCTCCCTTGAGTAATTTGCGAAAGACAAGGAGGATGGGGGCCATTCTAATCTCCGGGGGGAGTTGATTCCAGAGGGCCGGGGCCGCCACAGAGAAGGCTCTTCCCCTGGGCCCCGCCAAACGACATTGTTTGGTAGTCAGGACCCGGAGAAGGCCAACTCTGTGGGACCTTATCGGCCGCTGGGATTCGTGCGGTAGAAGGCAGTTCCGGAGGTAAAGCAGACTTCTGTCTTGTTCAGCAAAAAAGTTGTGTGTTTTTGTTTTTTTTTTAAAAAAAAGCAATATTCATAAATGTTTATATTATTAAATGAGGGGGGGGGGGAAACACTTGCATTGCCAGAAGAAAATATGTTTTAAATCAATTAAAATGAAATGTGATTTATTAGAAATTGCTTATCACCTTTACTCTCTTAAAAAAGCTTTAGAGAAGGAAAATATGGCACGTTCCCCCCACCCCCTTTTTTCTCCTTTTTGTTCACACTAATAACAATCCTTGATGCTACTTTCTCAGTAATTTGCTATAAAAAGTACAGCCTTCTCGTTCTCTTTAGTGCAACAGCAGGTTCTTTCAAAGTGCCACATTTCATACTGAAGTGCTAAGCAAAGCCACCACGCTGTGTTTTCTGCGCTGTTCCCACTTCTAACTCAAACGGTCTTGCCATATTTGTCACAAGTGAAAAGTTTTAAGAAATAATGAGAAAATTAGGGGCTTTTAAAACTTCATCATGCCTTTTTTTTAAAAAAAAAAATCTCCCCTGACATATACGGCACACTTAAAGCTTGAACAAATGGGTGCGAATGCATTCCGTCAAGGACAGATTTTGAGCGACTTATCAAACACACGGTTTCCGTGAAATTTATTTGTGTGTCAGAAAAGGGAATTCAGTTCAGCGTTAAATTGATTTAAATTCGTTCCTTTCCAATTATTTATCAGAGCGGTTGACCGTTGTCACTCTAACAGTTTAATTTTTTTAAAAATATCCAACGTAGCCTAGCTCTGTTAAAAAAGTGCTATTGCTAACATGTTGTAAGCTGCCCTGAGTCTAAGGAGAAGGTTATAGATAGATAGATAGATAGATAGATAGATAGATAGATAGATAGATAGATAGATAGATAGATAGATAGATAGATAGATAGATTAGATAGATAGATAGATAGATTAGATAGATAGATAGATAGATAGATAGATAGAGATAGATAGATAGATAGATAGATAGATTAGATAGATAGATAGATAGATTAGATAGATAGATAGATAGATAGATAGAGATAGATAGATAGATAGATAGATAGATTAGATAGATAGATAGATAGATAGATTAGATAGATAGATAGATAGATAGATAGAGATAGATAGATAGATAGATTAGATAGATAGATAGATAGATAGATAGATTAGATAGATAGATAGAGATAGATAGATAGATAGATAGATAGATAGATAGATAGATAGATAGATAGATAGATAAATAGAAACATAGAAGATTGACGGCAGAAAAAGACCTCATGGTCCATCTAGTCTGCCCTTATACTATTTCCTGTATTTTATCTTACAATGGATATATGTTTAGCCGAGGCATGTTTAAATTCAGTTACTGTGGATTTACCAACCACGTCTGCTGGAAGTTTGTTCCAAGGATCTACTACAAATAAATAAACAAATAAACAAATAAACAAACAAACAAACATACTTGCCTTTCGTAAGCTCCTTAAGACCCACCTTTGTCGTCAGGCATGGGGGAACTGAGACATCTTCCCCGGGCATATACAATTTATGAACGGTATGTCTGTCTGTATGTTTGTTTAGAAAATGGGGTTTTTAAAATATTTTTAAACTGTAATTTAGATTTGTTGTAAATTGTTTCACTTTGTTGTGAGCCGCCCCGAGTCTGTGGAGAGGGGCGGCATACAAATCTAAATAATAAATAAATAAATAAATAAATAAATAAATAAATAAATAAATAAATAAATAAATAAATAAATAAATAAAAAGATTATTTTACAGTTTTCTGAAAATGTTTCAAGGACTGGCGCCTACTTCTCCATTAAAAACCTAGCAACATTTGCACAAACCCCCCTTGAAATCATAGGAGCTACAAAGGTTTTGCCATTCCTTGTACAGATCACACATATTGTATATAAGGAAAACTGGAATTGAAATTCATTTGGAAATAATTTACAGCAACTGCGAAAAACAAAGCTTATTATATAGACTTAATAAGATGTGTTGAGATATATCAAACTGACTTATTGTTTTCAAAAAGGAAAAGCATTTCCAAGGTTATTTCCTATGTATGTACAAACTGCTCCAAGGCTGGATATAAACACAAAACCCACGACATTTTAAAAAATATGTGTCTTCTCTAAAGTAGATATAAAATTTATTTTTTTCCCCCTGCAAATTAAGCAATTCACTACTCTGGAAACCAGTTTCAACTATTTCATAGGAATTCCACACACTGAGAAGATCCCACAAGCAATGCAAAATTATTTAACAGTTTTACAAAATCCAATCCAAAATCCAATTGCACGCATTATTTGCTTTTACATTGATTCCTATGGGGAAAATTGCTTCTTCTTACAAACCTGGTCATGGAACGAATTAAGTTCGTAAGTAGAGGATCCACTGTACCAAAAAAAAAACACCAACTCAAGACAAAGAAAAATGAATAAAAGCAATAAGACAAAAATCAAATTGAACAAATGTACAACATGTACACATATCTCTATCCTGGGTTAATTTACTGGGGGGAAAATACCACTGAATGTAAAATTATGCTTCTTAAAGAAGGAAGAGTAGCTCCCCCTCACCAACACAACACACACACACAGGCAAAATAGTGGGCAGCGAAAAATATTGTGCAATATCCCACCGTCTTAACTTTCATCCTAAAAAAAAACACCAACCCTGGCCATCCCTCAACAAATTCTTGTGATGTGACACATGTGACACGAGTCTGCAGAGAGGGGCGGCATACAAATCTATTAAATAATAAAATAATAATAATTTATTTATTATTTATTTATTTATTAGATTTGTATGCCGCCCCTCTCCGTAGACTCAGGGCGGCTAACAACAGTAAAAAGACAATATGAACAAATCTAATATTAAAAGTAATGTAAAAAAACCCCCAATTTAAGAAACCAATCATACATACAGACATACCATGCCAATAATAATAATGTATATATGTGTGTCTGCATGTAGGAACAGTTTGCCAAAGCACATGCTCTCTCGAAAAATGCTGTATCAGGACAAATTTTTCTTGCATATTACTTTTCATTAATGATTAGTTTAGTTGCCTATAAAAATAGGTGTCCCATTTACATAATTAATTAACTTTCTATTTGCATATAGAAGTGCTTGGGCGATTAAAGCCCGTAATAATTTTCGCACGCACAAAAATACCAACCTGCATTCTTTATTTTTTATATTTTTAAAAAGCAGAAACAGATAAAAGAGAGAGAGAGGCAAATCAAACAAGAAGCAGATGTATCTGTATTAACAAGGGTTGGGGTCAGGGTTAAAATTGAGACTAAAAAGCATTTTGAACTATAAACTGCCCATAGTCATTGACTGAGACAGGTGGCTATTGAAACAGGAAGGAAGGAAGGAAGGAAGGAAGGAAGGAAGGAAGGAAGGAAGGAAGGAAGGAAGGAAGGAAGGAAGGAAGGAAGGAAGGAAGGAAGGAATAATAATAATAATAATAATAATAATAATTTATTAGATTTGTATGCCGCCCCTCTCCGAAGACTCGGGGCGGCTCACAACAATAATAAACAGTACACAGTAACAAATCTAATATTTAAAAAGAGATACCGGTGTCTAAAAAACCCATTATATAAAACCATACAACACAAGCGTACCATACATAAAAGTATATAAGCCTGGGGGAAATGTTTCAATTCTCCCATGCCTGGCGGTATAGGTGGATCTTAAGCAATTTACGAAAGACAAGGAGGGTGGGGGCAGTTCTAATCTCTGGGGGGAGTTGATTCCAGAGGGCCGGGGCCACCACAGAGAAGGCTCTTCCCCTGGGCCCCGCCAGACGCCGTTGTTTAGTCCAACTCTGTGGGACCTTATCGGCCGCTGGGATTCGTGTGGCAGAAGCGGTCTCGGAGGTAATTCTGGAAGGAAGGAAGGAAGGAAGGAAGGAGAAAGTAAAGAAGAATGGAAGGAAGGAAGGAGAAAGAAGGAAGAATGGAAGGAAAGGAAGGAAGAAAAACGAAAGGAAGGAAAGAAGAGAGGAAGAAAGAAGGAAGGAAGGAAAAAGGGAAGGAAGAAGGAAGGAAGAAGGGAGGGAAGGAAGGAAGGAAGGAAGGAAGGAAGAAGACAGCCAGTCTAAAACATGATTAACCTCTCCTTTTTTCTGTTACAATGTCTAGCCATTTTCACTTCCTGATTATTTTATTATTTTCAACAGTCTGACGGGACACCAGCCTTCCAATATTTGAGGGGCTGCTACAAAGAAGATGGGATCAACCCATTTTTCCAAAACAGGACAAGAAGCAATGGATGGAAACTAATCAAAGAGAATAGCAACCTGGAATAGCCCTAACAGCGAGGACAATGAACCAGTGGGACAGTTTTTCTTTAAGGCATTTAACATTCATCTTAGAAAGATTGTAACGATCTAAAAGGTAGGAGACCATCTAAGCATCTACCTACAAAAACATTCTTAGAAACATAGAAACATAGAAGTCTGACGGCAGAAAAAGACCTCATGGTCCATCTAGTCTGCCCTTATAGTATTTTCTGTATTTTATCTTAGGATGGATCTATGTTTATCCCAGGCATGTTTAAATTCAGTTACTGTGGATTTATCTACCACGTGTGCTGGAAGTTTGTTCCAAGGATCTACTACTCTTTCAGTAAAATAATATTTTCTCATGTTGCTTTTGATCTTTCCCCCAACTAACTTCAGATTGTGTCCCCTTGTCCTTGTGTTCACTTTCCTATTAAAAACACTTCCCTCCTGGACCTTATTTAACCCTTTAACATATTTAAATGTTTCGATCATTTCCCCCCTTTTCCTTCTGTCCTCCAGACTATACAGATTGAGTTCATTAAGTCTTTCCTGATACGTTTTATACTTAAGACCTTCCACCATTCTTGTAGCCCGTCTTTGGACCCGTTCAATTTTGTCAATATAGAAACATAGAAACATAGAAGTCTGACGGCAGAAAAAGACCCCATGGTCCATCTAGTCTGCCCTTATACTATTTTCTGTATTTTATCTTAGGATGGATATATGTTTATCCCAGGCATGTTTAAATTCAGTTACTGTGGATTTTTCTACCACGTCTGCTGGAAGTTTGTTCCAAGGATCTACTACTCTTTCAGTAAAATAATATTTTCTCATGTTGCTTTTGATCTTTCCCCCAACTAACCTCAGATTGTGTCCCCTTGTTCTTGTGTTCACTTTCCTATTAAAAACACTTCCCTCCTGGACCTTATTTAACCCTTTAATATATTTAAATGTTTCGATCATGTCCCCCCTTTTCCTTCTGTCCTCCAGACTATACAGATTGAGTTCATTAAGTCTTTCCTGATACGTTTTATACTTAAGACCTTCCACCATTCTTGTAGCCCGTCTTTGGACCCGTTCAATTTTGTCAATATCTTTTTGTAGGTGAGGTCTCCAGAACTGAACACAGTATTCCAAATGTGGTCTCACCAGCATTCTATATAGCGGGATCATAATCTCCCTCTTCCTGCTTGTTATACCTCTAGCTATGCAGCCAAGCATCCTACTTGCTTTCCCTACTGCCTGACTGCACTGTTCACCCATTTTGAGACTGTCAGAAATCACTACGCCTAAATCCTTTTCTTTTGAAGTATTTGCTAACACAGAACTGCCAATACAATAGTCAGATTGAGGATTCCTTTTCCCCAAGTGCATTATTTTACATTTGGAAACATTAAACTGCAGTTTCCATTGCTTTGACCATTTATCTAGTAAAGCTAAATCATTTACCATATTGCCGACGCCTCCAGGAATATCAACCCTATTGCACACTTTAGAGTCATCGGCAAATAGGCAAACCTTCCCTACCAGACCTTCCCCTATGTCACTCACAAACATATTAAAAAGAATAGGACCCAGAACAGACCCTTGTGGCACACCGCTTGTAACCTGACTCTGCTCAGAATACTCGCCATTCACAACAACCCTCTGGTGTCTATGCTTCAGCCAGCTGCAAATCCATTGAACTATCCAGGGATTAAGTCCAATCTTCACTAATTTATCTATCAGCTCTTTATGTGGAACCGTATCAAAGGCTTTGCTGAAGTCCAGGTAGGCAATATCCACGGCACCACCTTCATCCAACACCTTTGTGACATAGTCAAAGAAATCAATGAGATTAGTCTGACATGATTTGCCTTCAGTAAAGCCATGCTGATTTGGGTCCAATAATTTATTGTTTTTTAGGTGCTGATTTATCCTCTTTTTCAGTAGAGTCTCCATCATTTTAACGACAACTGATGTCAAGCTAACTGGCCTGTAGTTACCAGCTTCTTCTCTACTGCCCTTCTTGTGGATAGGCACAACACTTGCCATTCTCCAATCCTCAGGAACATCTCCTGTTAACAAGGATTGGTTAAACAAATCAGTCAGGGGGGTAGCAATGACAGATCTGAGTTCTTTAAGAACTCTGGGGTGGATGCCATCTGGACCCATTGCCTTATTTATCTTTAATCGTTCAAGTTCTTCTAAGACATCGGCTTCTAAGATCACTGGAGCTGAATCCGTACAGTTGGAGGCAATGCTATATCCCTCTATAGTATTATTTTGTAAGGTGTCTTTTGAGAAAACTGAACAGAAGTAGCTATTGAAATGGTCAGCGATCTCCTTATTCCCATTAATGCATGTATTTTTCCCGGTACTAAGCTTCGTGATGCCGCAGTTTTTCTTCTTCTTATCACTAATATATCTGAAGAAGGTTTTATCCCCCTTCTTTAGAGATTTGGCAATTTCTTCCTCTTTTGAGGCTTTAGCAGCATATATTATCTGTTTCGCCTCCTTCTGTCTCATTTTATACACCTCCCTATCAGCTATACTTCCAGACTCTTTATACCTCCTATAGGCAGCCTTTTTTTCATTGACTATAGTCCTTACATCATTGCTAAACCATAGCGGTTTCTTCTTCCTTTTACCTTTAGTTATTTGTCTTACATACAGTCCAGTGGCTTTTAAGATGGCCTTTTTAAATACAGTCCACTGGGTGCTCGCTCCTGCCATTTTATCCCTCCCCTTTAATTCATTATCTAAATATTCCCCCATTGCATTAAAATTTGTTTTTCTGAAATCCAATACTTTGGTTGCATTATAGGATTGCTCACAATGAGTTTTTATATCAAACCACAAACATAGATGGTCACTGCAACCTAAATTTTCTCCCACCTTGACCTCTGAAACCCAATTCCCATTCGTAAAAACTAAATCTAGAATATTCTCCCCTCTAGTTGGTGTCTTAACCAGCTGTGCCAGAGCTGCTCCTGTAAAGGCCTCTACTATATTCTTACTTTTGCATGTAAGGGCACTGGGGATATTCCAGTCAACATCAGGCATGTTGAAATCACCCATAACCACAATATCTCCCTTTACTGCCATTTGGGTAATTTCATCCACCATCTTGTTGTCATATTCCTCAGATTGCCCTGGAGGCCTATAGATCACCCCAATTCTAATGACAGAACCGTCTTTATTTTGCATGCAAATCCAGAGGCTCTCTAGATCTTGACATGTATTTTGAATTAGTGTTGTTTTTAGAGTTTCTTTAACATAAATGGCTACTCCACCTCCCCTTCTCTCTATTCTATCCTTCCTATACAGTGTATATCCTGGTATGGATATTTCCCATTCATTAGAATCCTTAAACCATGTCTCAGTTATGGCAACCAGGTCCAAATTATCTCTAGATATTATGGCCATTAATTCACAGAGCTTGTTGCTCAAGCTTCGAGCATTCGTGCACATTACACGAAGAACATTATTTTCATTATTAGTTTGCCCCTTATCATCAACAACTACATCTATTTTATTTGCAGCTCCCTTTTCATAAGCTTCCAAAAACTGCTTTATCCTCATTGGTCGGGGACAGAAATCACCCACATCAGTTACATCTCTGTCCCCTTTACCTAGTTTAAATGCCTGTCCAAAAAAGTTCTGAATTCCTCACCGAGTACCTGGGTACCTCTGTATGATGGATGCAAACCATCCCTCTTAAACAGCTCCCTATTAGACCACCTACTGACATCATGACTTACATAGCCAAAACCTTCGGCTTTACACCACTGATTTAACCACACATTAAACTCTATGATACACGTTGTTTTATCCTCTTGGCCACAAACCGGTAACACCTCTGAGAAAGTCACTGAATCTGCTATTTTACCCAGCTCCACACTTAGACATTGAAAATCTCTTTTTACTATATTGACATTTCTCTGGGACAAATCATTTGTGCCAAGATGCACCACCACATCAATGTTATTGCCTTTACTCACAGCCTTGACAATGTTTGTAATCCTCCTCCTGTCCCTGCTGGCAGTGGCCCCTGGGAGACACCTCAGCACCTTCACCACGTCCTTACTCTGTCCCAAATCAACACCTCTAACAGTCGAATCACCCACAAGAAAATGTGTCCTCTTTATATTTCTACTAACTGCACTTGATGGTTTGGTGACATTTACAACAACTTCCCCTTTGAATATCCCCTCATTCTCTGCCTGAGGGGCCTTGCTAATATCTCCAACATCCTTACTATTTAAATCCGCAAGAACAGTATAGGAATTCGATAAAGAGAGACCAAAATTACTATGTTTTTGCTCAACTGCACGCAATCTTCCTGAACCGACAGTTGTCCACACAGCCCTCCTCCTCGGGTGGCGCTGTGGAAGTGGAGGCTGGACACATGGCTGCATTACAGCACGTGGCTGGGACAATCTTTCCACTTCTGACTGCAAGCTACAAACTAAGGACTGCAATCTAGAGATCTCGCCATCTAACCTAGATGTCCTAATGCAAAGAGGGCAGTACCCCAAGTTCCACAAGGTACTACGGAAGACAACAGCCAAACAAGTGTTACACTGCACCAAGCCAGTCATCTTAACAATGTATTGAAATACAAGTACTTAGCAATAAAATCCACAACCCCTATTGCTACCAAACTTTGCTGATTTTGGTTTATAGTTATATGATTCGCGCGCCGTTAGGCGCGCGGGCCACTACCTTCCTCTCCTTCTCTGTGATCTGAAGTGCAAATTAAAATGGCCTTTTCCTGTTTTTATCCTTCCCTTTGTCTGTTCCAGCCAGTTAAATCTCTCCCTTCTCCTTGAATTCCAAAAATGCAAAATGCAAAAAGTAAAAAAGGACTACCTTCCTCTCCTTCTCTGTGATCTGAAGTGCAAATTAAAATGGCTTTTTCCTGTTTTTATCCTTCCCTTTGTCTGTTCCAGCCAGTTAAATCTCTCCCTTCTCCTTGAATTCCAAAAATGCAAAATGCAAAAAGTAAAAAAGGACTACCTTCCTCTCCTTCTCTGTGATCTGAAGTGCAAATTAAAATGGCTTTTTCCTGTTTTTATCCTTCCCTTTGTCTGTTCCAGCCAGTTAAATCTCTCCCTTCTCCTTGAATTCCAAAAATGCAAAATGCAAAAAGTAAAAAAGGACTACCTTCCTCTCCTTCTCTGTGATCTGAAGTGCAAATTAAAATGGCTTTTTCCTGTTTTTATCCTTCCCTTTGTCTGTTCCAGCCAGTTAAATCTCTCCCTTCTCCTTGAATATCTTTTTGTAGGTGAGGTCTCCAGAACTGAACACAGTATTCCAAATGTGGTCTCACCAGCATTCTATATAGCGGGATCATAATCTCCCTCTTCCTGCTTGTTATACCTCTAGCTATGCAGCCAAGCATCCTACTTGCTTTCCCTACCGCCTGAATGCACTGCTCACCCATTTTGAGACTGTCAGAAATCACTACGCCTAAATCCTTCTCTTCTGAAGTATTTGCTAACACAGAACTGCCAATACAATACTCAGATTGATGATTCCTTTTGCCCAAGTGCATTATTTTACATTTGGAAACATTAAACTGCAGTTTCCATTGCTTTGACCATTTATCTAGTAAAGCTAAATCATTTACCATATTACAGACGCCTCCAGGAATATCAACCCTATTGCACACTTTAGAGTCATCGGCAAATAGGCAAACCTTCCCTACCAAACCTTCCCATTTAAGGTGCATTTAAGTTTGAGAAATACATTTAGTATCAAGCAATTCCACCTGAAATCAGATATATGTACATATGCTACTAGAAAAGAAGTTTCATTAACTTGCAGAAAAATGAGGTAAAAACATTTGCTGCCCAACAATGGGAATATAAATTGTTTCGCTGCTTCTCTGTGGTTTAGAATCTGGAAACACAACAAAGAAAAGGTTGCAGGATTTATTAGCAAAACCTGAACATGAATTGTTTTTACATTTAACACTTGAAAGTTAGGAGATGAAATTTACTTTATAAGAGGACATTTATTCAGCCGAAATAGAAAAAGCTACCAATCAAATAGAATAATCAAGAATGGGACTCCTAAATTCCTTTATGCTTCTCTACTGGGACATGCAGCATTAAAACATAAACAAACACTATTCGAGGGAAATGTAAACTTTATGTGCTTGCAATAATATCAGAGTGATAAAACGTTGCAGGCCCAAGGATGCTCACAATGTATTTGATATCATTTTTAGAAGCCAAAATATAGAACGTATATAGCAGTGATTTTCAACCTTTTTTGAGCCACGGCACATTTTTTACGTTTACAAAATCCTGGGGCACACCACCAACCAAAATGACACAAAATGACACCCTAAGACAGTACATATTATACATATTATCTCCCCCTTGTGTGTGTGTGTGTGTGTGTGTGTGTGTGTGTGTATACACTCTTGAACCATTTCCAAAAACAGGTGAGGGCTGGGGGGTTTTTCGCTCTTATTCTTTGGGTGCTTTTTATCGTATGCTTTAAATCAAGAGTCACTTCTCTCTCTCTTTTGTTTCTCTCTCTTTCCTCTCATTCTCTGCCTCAATCATTTTCTCATTTATCTTTTTCCTCCCCTTTTTTCTCTCATTTCTCTCTCTCTATCCCTTTCTTTCCTTCTCTCTCTCTCTCTCTTTCTTGCTTTTTTTCTCTCTCACTCACTCACTCACTCAGTCACTCTTTCTCTCTCTTGCTTTCTTTCTCTCTGTTTCTCTCTCTTGATTTCTTTCTTTCTCTCTCTTTCCTTCTCTCTTGCTTTCTTTCTCTCTCTCTCCCTCTCTCTCTTGGTCTCTCTCTCTGTGTCTTGTTCTCTTTCTCTCTGTCTCTCTTGCTTCCTTTCTCTCTCTTGCTTCCTTTCTCTCTCTCTCACTCACTCTCTTTCTCTCTCCTGCTTTCTTTCTCTCTTGCTTTCTTTCTCTCTCCCCTCTTGCGGCACACCTGACCATGTTCCGCGGCACACTAGTGTGCCGCGGCACACTGGTTGAAAAACACTGGTATATAGGATCCCTATATTTATCATTATACTTACTTAAAAAACAGAAATTCATTTTTAATGAGTGCCATTGTGTATCAGGAAGGGGGGGGTCACACATGTGTGTGGGGCGCATTGAAATTATGGGCGTGGGCATACACGCGCACCCCCCCTTCCTTTTGGAACGTGAACCAAAAAAAAGTTACTTTCTGCTATTATTATTCTCTGTTGCATTTTAATAAATACCAACCTGGCAACAAATTAAAGCAAATGTTTCTATAATAGGTACACAGCAATAACAAATTCAAGCCTGGTCTGTAGGTAGGTGTTACAGAGCACCAAACAGGGGTCACACTGTTTTGCTCTGCAATTTGGTTACAAGAAAGTGTTAAAACCGTTTTCAAGTACAACCTAATAGCAGAGGTCAAAATCAGTTATTATTGTAGACTCACTCTGAGGAGCAAAGTCTTAAGTGGCTTACCATATTCTGAATTACAAACCGACCAGGGAGAAAAATGACTTCCCCCACTTTAAATACTATTCCTTTCCGTCAAAGAGGGATGTTTGGAGGTTGGAACATAAAAACTAGAATATAGCACTAAAGATTAATGATATTCTCCCAAAGACCAGAAATTTTAATTTAACAAATGACAGACTAAATAGTTTTTCTAACTTTTCCATTCTGATAGTCATATGCAACTTTAATTTTGGGTATATGTTATGTAGTTATCAAATGCTGCCTTCTTTTCTCTTTTTGTCATCCGAGTTATCTCAATCATATTTCTCATTTCTTTATCTCACATGTATTAAGTTTACAATAAATATTTAATCTAATTTCTTTTCAACCCATTCATAAATTTCCCCCCAGACTTTATAAAACTCCGAGTGTTCTTTAGCTTTAATTTTCATTGTGAATCTATTCATTTCCACATAGTCCATTATATACTTCTTTCTGTTGGTATTCTATTCAACTTCCAGTTTTGTGCATATACAATTCTGGCTGTAGTCACTATGTGAACAATTAAGTACATTTCTTCTTTGTTGATTTTTTTCTGGCAATATGCCTAATAAAAAATATTTCAGGTTTTAAATCAATACTTTGTTTAAAAATCTTTTAAATCCATATTTGAACCTCTGTCCAATATTTTTTAGCTTTCTTTCTTTCTTTCTTTCATTATTTTATTTTATTATTTATTTTATTATTTATTTTATTTTATTTTATTATTTTATTTTATTTTATATTTTATTTTATATTTTATTTTATTTTATATTTTATTTATTTTATTTTATTTTATTTTATTTATTTTATTTTATTTTATTTGTATGCCGCCCCTCTCCGAAGACTCGGGGCGGCTAACAACAGTAATAAAACAATGTACAATAATAATCCAATAAATACTTAAAATGATTAAAAAACCCATTAATATAAAAAACCAAACATACATACAGACATACCACACATGAAATTGTAAAGGCCCAGGGGGAAAGAGCATCTCAATTCCCCCATGCCTGGCGGCAGAGGTGGGTTTTAAGGAGCTTACGAAAGGCAAGGAGGGTGGGGGCAATTCTAATCTCTGGGGGGAGTTGGTTCCAGAGGGCCGGGGCCGCCACAGGGAAGGCTCTTCCCCTGGGTCCCGCCAAGCGGCATTGTTTAGTTGACGGGACCCGGAGAAGACCCACTCTGTGGGACCTAACCGGTCGTTGGAATTCGTGCAGCAGAAGGCGGTCCTTGAGATAATCTGGTCCGGTGCCATGAAGGGCTTTATAGATCATAACCAACACTTCTGTGCAAGTCCACCATATATGATAAAAGGAGCCAGATATGTGATTACATTTCCAACATTACACCATCCAATTAAAATGAACAATCTGATCATTTATGCTTATTTGCCCCTTGCTCTATATTCTAATATAAATTCATCTTCTACATAGTAATAACCTTCCAGATAATGAACATATTCTCTTTTTTGGGACTTCTCCTTTCCAAGTAAATTATCCCACCAGATCTGGGTCCTTTTAGTGGTAGCATATTCTTGCCCAAGTTTTATTTATTTTATTCCACTTTTTAAAATCCCACTTTTATTACTTTCTGAGTAACTCAAGGTGGTGAACATACATTTATTTATTTATTGGATTTATATGCCGCCCCTCTCCGCAGACTCGGGGCGGCTAACAACAGTAATAAAACAGCATATAATAATAATCCAATACTAAAAACAGTTAAAAACCCATTATTATAAAAACCAAACATACATACACATATACCATGCATAAAATTGTAGAGGCCTAGGGGAAAGAGTATCTCAATTCCCCCATGTCTGGTGGCAGAGGTGGGTTTTTAAGCAGCTTACGAAAGGCAAGGAGGGTGGGGACAATTCTAATCTCTGGGGGGAGTTGGTTCCAGAGGGCCGGGGCCGCCACAGAGAAGGCTCTTCCCCTGGGTCCCGCCAAGCGACATTGTTTAGTTGACGGGACCCGGAGAAGACCCACTCTGTGGGACCTAACTGGTCGTTGGGATTCATGCAGCATAACATACATACAACTCCTTCGCCCGCCCAGTTTTCAATTTCTTTGTCCACGATCTCATGGGAGACGACCACCTGCATTGAAGCACACACTGTATTGTGCTCAATTTCAAGTCCTTGAATGGAGTGTTGGCTTTTGAAAAAAGATTTTAATAAGAGTCCGATCGTTAAAGAAGCTGACTAAAAGAAGCTTCGGACGAGAATTCTTTGCTAAAAGTGCCATCTGGTGCATAGTCTGAAACACTGCAAAATTCAGTTGTTCTACACACAGTACTGTGACAAAGAAATAATCGCTACAGTTGAACAACACTTTGTAAGGTTTTGATTACATTTGGAATATCACATCCAGTTCGGTCGCCATGATTGGACCAGAGTACCTCCAGAACCGCCTGCTACTGCACGAATCCCAGCAGCCGATAAGGTCCCACAGAGTTGGCCTTCTCCGGGTCCCGTCGACTAAACCAGTGATTTTCAACCTTTTTTGAGCCGCGGCACATTTTTTACATTCATGAAACCCTGGGGCACATTGAGCGGGGGGGGGGACTAAAAAAGTTTGGACAAAAAAATTATCTCTCTCTCTCTTCCTCCCCTTCACTCTATTTCTTTCTCCCTCCCTCTTTCTCTCCCTTCCTTCCTCTTTCTCTCTCTCTCTCTATCCCTCTTTCTTTCTCTTCCTTCCTCTCTTTTTTGCTCTCTTTCTCTCTCCCTCCCTCCCTTTCTCTCTCTCTCGTTCCTTCCCTCCCTCCCTCTCTCTCTCTCTTGCTTTCTTTCTCTCTCTTGCTCTCTCTTTCTTTCTCTTGTTTTCTCTCTCTTGCTTTATTTCGCTCTTGCTTTCTCTCTTGCTTTCTATCTCTCTCTCTTTCTTTCTCTCTCTCTTGCTTTCTTTCTCTCTGAGCTTCGCGGCACACCTGACCATGTCTCGCGGCACACTGGTTGAAAAACACTGGACTAAACAATGTCGTCTGGCGGGCCCCAGGGGAAGAGCCTTCTCTGTGGCGGCCCCGGCCCTCTGGAATCAACTCCCCCCGGAGATTAGAACTGCTCCCACCCTCCTTGTCTTCCGTAAACTACTTAAGACCCACCTATACTACCAGACATGGGGGATTTGAGACACCTTTCCCCCAGGCTTATTATAATTTATGTTTGGTATGTATGTGCTGTTTGGTTTTTAATTATGATAGGGTTTTTAGGTTTTTTTAATATTAGATTTGTGCCAGTATAATATTGTTTTTATCGTTGTTGTGAGCCGCCCCGAGTCTTCAGAGAGGGGCGACATGCAAATCTAATAAATTATTATAATTATAATTATTAATTATTATTATGATATAAAAAAGATGTTGAGACTCTAGAAAGAGTGCAGAGAAGAGCAACAAAGAATATTAGGGGGCTGGAGGCCAAAACATATGAAGAACGGTTGCAGGAACTGGGAATGGATAGTTTAACGAAAAGAAGGACTAGGGAGTGACATGATAGCAGTGTTCCAGTATTTGAGCAGGTAGTTGCACTAGATAGAAGACCTCCAAGCAGTGGTGGGATCCTACGGGTATGGTCAGGTATGCAGTGCCGGTAGCAAAATTTTGATCCCCCCCCCCTTTTTTCCCCTTCTGGGCTCTGGGTATGTTTTTCCTATCGCGTTAAATGAGGTTGAATGTGTATAATTTTATTTATTTGTTTGTTTGTTTGTTTGTTTGTCCAATACACAAATACATAGGGAGAAAAATAGACATGTACTAATATATATAAGGGTAAAGTGAACTTAGAGGAGAGGGTATATGAAAGAAAGAAAATATATATGATAAGTGAAAGGAAAGACAATTGGACAGGGGACGAAAGGCACACCAGTGCACTTATGTACGCCCCTTACTGGCCTCTTAGGAACCTGGAGAGGTCAATCGTGGAGAATCTAAGGGAGAAATGTTGGGGGTTAGGGGTTGACACAATTGAGTCCGGCAATGAGTTCCACGCTTCGATAACTCGATTGTTGAAATCATATTTTTTACAGTCAAGTTTGGAGCGGTTCGTATTAAGTTTGAATCTGTTGCGTGCTCTTGTGTTATTGCGGTTTAAGCTGTAGTAGTCATTGACTGGTAGGACGTTGCAGCATATGATCTTGTGGGCAATACTCAAGTCGTGTTTTAGGCGCCGTAGTTCTAGGCTTTCTAGGCTCAGGATTGTTAGTTTATTTTCGTACGATATTCTGTTTCGAGTGGAGGAGTGAAGGGCTCTTCTGGTGAAATATATTTGGACATTTTCAAGGGTGTTGATGTCTGAGATGTTATCTTAGATTTTATCATATATATCATATATAGAAGAGCTGTGCGTGCGTGTGTGTACATACACTTTATATAAGTCCGGAGGTGGGGTTTCCCATGGAGGGGAGCCTCAGGAGAATCCCAGCAGCGCAAAAACGGGCGCTTCGCTGGCAACGGAAGTCCGGAGGCGGGGCATCCCAGTGGTGGCGGTGGGTTTGTAAGATGAAAATAGTTTGTAAGAAGAGGCAAAAAAATCTTAAACCCCGGGTTTGTATCTCGAAAAGTTTGTATGATGAGGCGTTTGTAAGACGAGGTATCACTGTAATGTCAAAAATTGAGGAACCCATTCTTTAGAGATGAATCACGACATTTGCTTGGTGTCTAATATATATTTGCTATATTTGCTATCATTTTCATTTGCTTTTATGAAATTGCTGTCGGCCTGTTTTTATCTATGAGGGTATAGTGCCATCTAGTGCACATTCACATGATAAAAATCAGGTCATTACAGAATAAGTGACACAGACATTTAGGAGGCAAAAAGCAACATTATGATGATGATGATGATTATTATTATTATTATTAATTAGATTTGTATGCCGCCCCTCTCCGGAGACTCGGAGCGGCTTACAACAACAATACATAGTACAAATCTAATGGTTAAAAAAGAAGTTTAAAACCCTTATTATAAAAACAGTCATGCATCCCAAACAAACCATACATAAAATGAAACAGCCCGGGGGAATCAATTTCCCCATGCCTGACGGCAGAGGTGGGTTTTTAGGAGTTTGCGAAAGGCAAGGAGGGTGGGGGAAGTTCTGATCTCCGGAGGGAGTTGGTTCCAGAGGGTCGGGGCCGCCACAGAAAAGGCTCTTCCCTTGGGCCCCGACAGACGACATTGTTTGGTCGACGGGACCCGGAGAAGGCCAACTCTGTGGGACCTTATCGGCCGCTGGGATTCATGCGGCAGAAGGCGGTCATTTAACATGCACTTGTTAGATGAAAAACCACGAGTCCCTTGAGAGAATCAGTATGTGTATCTGGCTTCTTGCAAAGAGGTCACAAAAAAGGATCATGTGACCCCTTAGGACACTGCAATTCTTCACTTAACCTAGTTACAATGGGAATGATTAATTTGTGACGGATAGCATGCAGGCGTAATCCTGTCAAAGCAGGATGGCTAAATAAACAGAAGAATATCTAACTAGTTTATGCCGGAAGAAACCCGAATATGCCAAGACCTTCATATATATATATATAAATTTCAATTACCTTAGGTCAATGGAAGCCTAAATGAATATTATTTCCTTAAACTAATCAATCAATCAATCAATCAATCAATCAATACCAACTTTATTTAATTAGTCAATCGACCATATCAAAGCAAGGAAAAGGACCACATTGGTCGTCATAAAACTGTGACTGGTTAAAATACAATAAAATTGGCTAAAATAGAGGGAATTTGAATAAATAATAAGTTAAAATGCAGTATAATATGCTAAAATTGAGTAGTAAAAACATGAGAATATAACTCGTGCAAAGGATTATATTAAACAAATCTAAGATACTGATATAAAATATTCTTAAGTGAGTTCATCTCCTTTGCATGCCACCCCAATATGTTCTATAAAACTTATTCTCATCTGAACAGCCCTGACTAAAAACTTAGCAGTTCTAGAAACTACATATATATTTGTACCCTGAAGAAAATATGATAATTGTTTATTACAGTCCCAGTGTATGATTTTGTCAAGGAGGGGCTGTAAATACCGAGGTCTTACTGAGGAGTATAGTTTACAATTGAGTAGCACATGTGCAATGTCTTCTGTTTCTGGTGCACCACAAATGCATGTTCTCTCAAAATATGGTACTTGGTGGAATCGTCCATATTTGACCATAGAATCTAACTGCTCAAATCTTGCTCTAGTGAGTGCTGTTCTATGGTATTGGGTCAGACCCATTGTCCGGTATTTTTCTACTTGAAAGGCTGTTTTGTTCTTGGCTAACCATTTCAGTGACCTGCACTTAGAAAGTGCATCAATATCAGTTTGTGCATTAACATCTAAAACTCTTTGTTTAAATATTGCCTTGGCCTGATGTCCGGCTGAAAGCAGGTGTTGCATTGAGAAACCGAAGTATAGGGTGGTTTGAGAAAGTTGGTTGACCCATGTAGTGGGTTTGGGTGTGTCCATCTGTTCTTCTAAGCACATTTTTGGGAGTCTGTCAGGTTCCATTGGGAGAATCCCACACCAATAGTTGAAGACTTTAATAACTTAAAACTAATCAAAGCAGTGGGATACCTTTGAGCAGGAAGGTAGGTTTTAATCCTATCATATCCACAGAGGGCATTACACATTCTTGTAGACATGGATAGTTAACCCATTCTTATATACATAGAAACATAGAAGACTGACGGCAGAAAAAGACCTCATGGTCCATCTAGTCTGCCTTTATACTATTTCCTGTATTTCATCTTACAATGGATATATGTTTATCCCAGGCATGTTTAAATTCAGTTACTGTGGATTTACCAACCACGTCTGCTGGAAGTTTGTTCCAAGGATCTACTACTCTTTCAGTAAAATAATATTTTCTCATGTTGCTTTTGATCTTTCCCCCAAATAACTTCAGATTGTGTCCCCTTGTTCTTGTGTTCACTTTCCTATTAAAAACACTTCCCTCCTGAACCTTATTTAACCCTTTAACATATTTAAATGTTTCGATCGTGTCCCCCCTTTTCCTTCTGTCCTCCAGACTCTACAGATGGAGTTCATGAAGTCTTTCCTGATACGTTTTATGCTTAAGACCTTCCACCATTCTTGTAGCCCGTCTTTGGACCCGTTCAATTTTGTCATGGATAGGTAACAAGATTGTGATTCTTTTGTAAATAAGAGAGGTCTGAAATATGTGTTAAGCTTGAAACGCACAACAGTTTCACTCACCTGGGAAAATATATTTGCAGTCGGGGGAATTCGGCTGTCGACGATGCTGTAGAGGATGGCCAGCAATCTATCCAGTGGGAAGGGCTTCGGTCCCAGGAGATGGTTGCTGGTCTGTCATGGTTTTTTTTTAAAGCAAAACAAACAAACAAAAGAATGGTTAACTGCATTTGCTTGGAACCTCACAGAGTTAATCTTGTTAACTTTACTACTCCAGTTGCCAAAATCCAAATGTGCAGATAGTCCTCAGCTTACGATCACAACTGAGCCCAAAATTGAAGTAGCTTAAGTGAGAAATTTGTCAAGTGAGACTTTTGCTGCCATGTTTAAAGCAATCGCTGAGGTTGTTAAATTAGTCGCCTGATTGCTAAAAGTGAACCTGGTTTGCCTTTGGACTTTGGTGGACAGAAGGAGATCGGGTGACCCCGGGGACACTGCAACAGTCATAAATATGAGTCAGTTGCCAAGTGTCTGGATGTCGATCATGTGATCATGTGTCGTAACTGTGAAAAATGGTCGTAAGTCACATTTTTCAATGCTGTTGTAACTTTGAACAGTTGTAAGTTGAGGACAGTGGTGAGGTTCAATTTTTTTAACTACCTGTTCTGTGGGTGTGGTTTGGTGGGCATGGCATGGCTTGGTGGGCGTGGTTTGGTGGGCATAGCAGGGAGGATACTGCAAAATCTCCATTCCCTCCCCACTCCAGGGGAAGGAGACTGCAAAATGCCCACCCTCTCCCCACTTCAGGGGAAGGACACTGCAAAATCCCCATTCCCTCCCCACTCCAGGGGAAGGATACTGCAAAATCTCCATTCCCTCCCCACTCCAGGGGAAGGATACTGCAAAATCTCCATTTCCTCCCCACTCCAGGGGAAGGATACTGCAAAATCTCCATTCCCTCCCCACTCCAGGAGGATACTGCAAAATCTCCATTTCCTCCCCACTCCAGGGGAAGGATACTGCAAAATCCCCATTCCCTCCCCACTCCAGGGGAAGGATACTGCAAAATCTCCATTCCCTCCCCACTCCAGGAGAAGGATACTGCAAAATCTCCATTCCCTCCCCACTCCAGGGGAAGGATACTGCAAAATCTCCATTCCCTCCCCACTCCAGGGGAAGGATACTGCAAAATCTCTATTCCCTCCCCACTCCAGGGGAAGGATACTGCAAAATCTCCATTTCTTCCCCACTCCAGGGGAAGGGTACTGCAAAATCCCCATTCCCTCCCCACTCCAGGGGAAGGATACTGCAAAATCTCCATTCCCTCCCCACTCCAGGGGAAGGATACTGCAAAATCTCCATTCCCTCCCCACTCCAGGGGAAGGACACTGCAAAATATCTATTCCCTCCCCACTCCAGGGGAAAGATACTGCAAAATCTCCATTTCCTCCCCACTCCAGGGGAAGGATACTGCAAAATCTCCATTTCTTCCCCACTCCAGGGGAAGAATACTGCAAAATCCCCATTCCCTCCCCACTCCAGGGGAAGGATACTGCAAAATCTCCATTCCCTCCCCACTCCAGGGGAAGGATACTGCAAAATCTCCATTCCCTCCCCACTCCAGGGGAAGGATACTGCAAAATCTCCATTCCCTCCCCACTCCAGGGGAAGGATACTGCAAAATCTCCATTTCTTCCCCACTCCAGGGGAAGGATACTGCAAAATCTCCATTCCCTCCCCACTCCAGGGGAAGGATACTGCAAAATCTCCATTCCCTCCCCACTCCAGGGGAAGGACACTGCAAAATATCTATTCCCTCCCCACTCCAGGGGAAGGATACTGCAAAATCTCCATTCCCTCCCCACTCCAGGGGAAGGACACTGCAAAATATCTATTCCCTCCCCACTCCAGGGGAAGGATACTGCAAAATCCCCATTCCCTCCCCACTCCAGGGGAAGGATACTGCAAAATCTCCATTTCTTCCCCACTCCAGGGGAAGAATACTGCAAAATCCCCATTCCCTCCCCACTCCTGAGAACAGATACAGGGTGGGGACAGACAGAGGTGGTATTTACCAGTTCTCTGAACTACTCATAATTTGCACTATGAGTAAGTATGAAAAACGGTCATAAGTTGTTTTTGTCAGTGCCGTTGTAACTTTGAACAATCACTAAATGAACTGTTGTAAGTCAAGGACTACCCTGCACCTTAAACAATTCATCAGAGATACGAAACAAAACGTTTTACATGGAACAGAAATACAAAGCTAAATACCTTTTCATGCTTCTTCTGAAAGTTTACTTTTCTAATTTTTCCATGATGCTGCAAATGAAAAAAAAAAAGAAATTCATTATTAGATAGACATTTACAGATTCCTTTTTGCATTTTCCCAATTTCCTTTAATTTTTCCTTTAGATATTTTCATGTTTATCTTTGTAAAAAAAAAATCTCCCATAAAAGCTAATATTTAATTTTTTTTTATTTGAACCTGTGACTCTTTTAATAACAAAAAATAACAAACTTTAAATTACCTTAACAAAAAATCTTTTATCTGTCCGGGCAGGATTGTAAGAAGCTAGATAAGCTGCTATTAGGAGAAACTTGGAATAATAGGGCAGTTCTACATGAGCATGAGCTGAAAGTCCTAGGGAAAAGAAAACAGGTAAAACAAAGAAATATTGAATTTGACAATTTAAAAGCTCGTGTTTAAAAAAAAAAACAATTTAAAGGTTCTTGCCCACCCTTTAACATTTTTTAAATTTTGTTCTTGGGGGGCTGGGTTTAAAGCTGCTGGAATATTTATAAATAGAAACATAGAAACATAGAAGACTGACGGCAGAAAAAGACCTCCTGGTCCATCTAGTCTGCCCTTATACTATTTCCTGTATTTCATCTTACAATGGATATATGTTTATCCCAGGCATGTTTAAATTCAGTTACTGTGGATTTACCAACCACGTCTGCTGGAAGTTTGTTCCAAGGATCTACCACTCTTTCAGTGAAATAATATTTTCTCACGTTGCTTCTGATCTTTCCCCCAACTAACTTCAGATTGTGTCCCCTTCTTCTTGTGTTCACTTTCCTATTAAAAACACTTCCCTCCTGAACCTTATTTAACCCTTTAACATATTTAAATGTTTCGATCATGCCCCCCCTTTTCCTTCTGTCCTCCAGACTATACAGATTGAGTTCATGGTCTTTCCTGATACGTTTTATGCTTAAGACCTTCCACCATTCTTGTAGCCCGTCTTTGGACCCGTTCAATTTTGTCAATATCTTTTTGTAGGTGAGGTCTCCAGAACTGAACACAGTATTCCAAATGTGGTCTCACCAGCGCTCTATATAAGGGGATCACAATCTCCCTCTTCCTGCTTGTTATACCTCTAGCTATGCAGCCAAGCATCCTACTTGCTTTTCCTACTGCCCGATTTGCTTTCTGATTTGTTCTAAATGGTTAACGTTCCTCTCGTTATCTATAATTTACACAGCTAAACTATTGTTATTACACATACCTTTTATTTGTCCAGTTTCTCCATTATCTTGCTGTAATCGTTCCCATTGGGAGCTAAAAAGACAAGGTAGCCATTTAAAAGCCCTGTGTTTGTCATGGCTAAAAGCAAAAGTTTTTTAAAATTATCTTTTTTAAGAGGATACCGTTGGGATTCTTTGGGAATTAAAGGAATAAAGCAGTTAAATTGTTCAACAGTACATCTACAGGAGGAACATATTACACCAACACTCCGTAGTCTGCATTGGTTGCCGATCAATTTCCGGTCACAATTCAAAGTGTTGGTTATGACCTATAAGGACCAGAAAATCTCCGAGACCGCCTTCTGCTGCACAAATCCCAGCGACCGATTAGGTCCCACAGAGTCGGCCTTCTCCGGGTCCCGTCAACTAAACAATGTCGGTTGGCGGGCCCCACGGGAAGAGCCTTCTCTGTGGCGGCCCCGACTCTCTGGAACCAGCTCCCCCCAGAGATTAGAACTGCCCCCACCCTCCTTGCCTTTTGTAAACTCCTCAAAACCCACCTTTGTCGTCAGGCATGGGGGAATTGAGATATCTCCCCCGGGCCTATATAATTTATGTATGGTATGCTTGTAGGTATGTCTGCTTAAAAATGAGATTTCCTTAACTACTTTAAATTTAAAATTGTAAATTATTAGATTTGTTATGAATTGTTTTATTATGTTGTGAGCCGCCCCGAGTCTACGGAAAGGGGCGGCATACAAATCTAATAAATAAATAAATAAATAAATAAATAAACAATACAAGATTATTTCACTGGGTGGACAGCTTGAGAACTAGAGACAAAACCAGGCATTTGAAACATTTTGTAACAATGTTTCCCCATGAAGTTGTGATACTATTGTCTTAGGTACAGTGGAACCTCGACATACGAGCAGCTCTACTTACGAGCTACTCGAGATAAGAGCTGGGAGGGGAGCGACATTTTTGTTCACCTCCCGAGCTCACATTCGGGATACGAGCGCCAAGGAGCTGTCTCCTGAAGCCGAAAGCTAACTTCCGCGTTGGGCTTCAGGAGACAGCTGCGAAGCGACGTGCGTGTTTTAAAACGTCGCAGCCGGCCTGGGGGGCTCGGGGGCAAACCCCCGAGCCCCCAGGCCGGCTGCGACATTTTTAACACCCGCGCCGCTTCGCAGCTGTCTCCTGAAGCCCAACGCTAACTTCCGCGTTCGGCGGCAGCGGTTTTTTTTTGTTGTTGCACGGATTAATTGACTTTACATTGTTTCCTATGGGAAACAATGTTTCGTCATACGAGCGTTCCGACTTACGAGCCTCCTTCCGGAACCAATTAGTCTCGTAAGTCGGGGTTCTACTGTACAATACAGGAAGTTTCATCCAAACAGACAACTGCCTCCCCACCATCTCAAAATATACATGTTCTGCAGGGAATCAGAAAGAGTTTTGCTAAGTAATTGTGAAAATTATATTAATACTAGACATGAATCAATAAACTTTCCTTTGTTTTGAAGAAAAGAAATAAACACCAAATGAAATTCATCAGACTCTTTCCTATATTTCAGCACCCTAAACTGAGATCAACATTTATAATTTAATATTACTTCCTTACCAGATGGATTCATCATCGGTATATACATTTATATCAGATGTTAATTAAAGGTTGAAATACTTATTTATTTATTTATTTATTTATTTATTTATTTATTTAGTTAGTTAGTTAGTTAGTTAGTTAGTTAGTTAGTTAGTTAGTTAGTCCAAGACAAGGAGGGTAGGGGCAATCCTAATCTCCGGGGGGAGTTGGTTCCAGAGGGCTGGGGCCGCCACAGAGAAGGCTCTTCCCCTGGGGCCCGCCAGACAACATTGTTTAGTCGATGGGACCTGGAGAAGGCCCACTCTGTGGGACCTAAACTCTGTGGGATTCGTGCGGCAGAAGGCGGTCTCGGAGATATTCTGGTCCGATGCCATGAAGGGCTTTATACGTCATAACCAACACTTTGAATTGTGACCGGAAACTGATCGGCAACCAATGCAGACTGTGGTGTGTTGGTGTGACATGGCCATATTTGGGAAAGCCCATGATAGCTCTCGCAGCTGCATTCTGCACGAAATGATTGGGGAGAGAGGGAACATTCATATTCGATAGTTCAAGGATGCTATGAAAAAATAATAATAAAGGTAAGCCTTACCTTGATATTTCTCGAAGATAAACCGTCTGCATAGCTTTCTTCAAATGGGATTCAATATTTTTCCACAGTCGGCGTGTGTCACGTTCATTCGCTGTAACCACGGGAAGACAATTTAATCAGGGTCGGTCTCTAATACAACAAATCATAGCCAACTTTATTCAAGTTTTCTCTGACCCGATGCGTTGGGATTGCCGCTGCCTGGGATTTTCGAGTGAGAGGCAAGCCTCTTCCCCTCTAGGCCACTACACTGCTCAGCCTATATGTACCCATGACATATAGAAGCATTCACACGAAAGTAAAATACTCACCCTCTCCTTGGACCACTGGCTCACAATATTTAGAAAAATTAAGTGCAGCCTGTAAGAAAAAGAGTGAAAGGTTTGCTTAGCATTCATTTCGACCTTAAAGATCCACTATGTATTATAAATGGCCTGTGACATGTTAGGGAGGATCTTCACAAAATTAGACCTTAGACAGGCGTATTGCGGAGTACGGATCAAACTTGCGGGCCTGGACCCCTTTGGGAGTCGAACGACCATTTCGCAGGGGTCACCTAAGACCCTGGGAAAAGACAAATTTCCCATGGTGTTAGGAACTAAAGCTTCTATTCTGGCGCTTTGGAACATATTTTTACAGTCCGACCAATCAGGCCTCCTTGCCAATCAACTTAAAGCTGTTGGAGGAATTGGTGCTGGACTTATGGTTGGGGGTCACCACAACATGTGGAACTGTATTAAGAGGCTGCGGCATTTAATAGGTTGAGAACCACTGCTCTAAGGAGTTACCAGTTCAAGGTTATTTATTTATTTATGTATTTATGTATTTATTTATTTATTTATTTTATTAAATTTGTATGCCGTCCCTCTTCGTAGATTGGGGGCGGCTCACAACAGTAATAGAAAACAATATATAATACAAATCTAATAATTAAAACTAAAAACCCATAATTTAAAAAACATGCACACAATATACCAAACATAAACAGTATAGGCTTGGGGAAGTTATCTCAGTTCCCCCATGCCTGACGGCAGAGGTGGGTTTTAAGGAGTTTACGAAAGGCAAGGAGGGTGGGGGCAGTTCTAATCTCCAGAGGGAGCTGGTTCCAGAGGGTCAGGGCCGCAACAGAGAAGGCTCTTCCCCTGGGACCCGCCAAACGACATTGTTTAGTTGACGGGACCCGGAGAAGGCCAACTCTGTGGGACATAAACTGTGGGACCTAAACTCTGTGAGATTCATGCGGCAGAAGGCGGGCCCTGAGATATTCTGGTCCGATGCCATGAAGGGATTTATAGGACAAAACCAACACTTTGAATTGTGACCGGAAATTGATCGGCAACCAATGCAGACTGCGGAGTGTTGGTGTGACATGGGCATACCTAGGGAAGCCCATGATTGCTCTCGCAGCTGCATTTTGCACGATCTGAAGTTTTCAAACACTTTTCAAAGGAAGCCCCATGTAGAGAGCGTTTCAGTAGTCGAGCCTCGAGGTGATGAGGGCATGAGTGACTGTGAGCAGTGAGTCCCGGTCCAGATAGGGCCACAACTGGTGCACCAGGCGAACCTAGGCAACCTCCCCCTCGCCACAGCTGAAAGATGGTTCTCTAATGTGAGCTGTGGATCGAGGAGGACGCCCAAGTTGCGGACCCTCTCTGAGGGGGTCAATAATTCCCCCGCCCCCAGGGTTATGGACAGACAGATCGAATTGTCCTTGGGAGGCAGGACCCACAGTCTTATCTGGGTTGAGTTTGAGTCTGTTGACACCCTGTATGCTGCAAAATGAATTTTTTATGGTATATAATGTTATGTTATGTTATGTTATGTTGATGTTATTTGGTTTTTGAATGTGTGGTTTGTATTTAATGTTGTTTTTAAAACTGTTTAATAAAAACTATTTTTTTTTATAAGAAAAAAATTATAATAAAGGCAATCTTATCTTAACTTTATAATGAGAAACACCAAAGAGATCCCTCACCAGATGTTGCAGCTCCTTCAAGTCCCTGCAGACTGGATAGAAGACTCCAAGAAGAATATTGATATATGCAGCATAAAAATCAAAGGAATATTCTGGAGGATGGTCATGGGACAGAATCTTCTGCAGATGTCCTATTGGAATTAAAAACAAAAACATTATTTCCCATTAAATCCTACAATGCAGTGACTTACTGCATTGTTTTATGAGCTAAAATTCAGGAGCCATGACACAGAATAACGTTTTTTATGCAAGAAACCTGCTGTTACAACCATTATGCCAAAAAATAAAAGGATTTCTTTTTAGCTATTTAGCTCGCTCTACTTAGTCAAGTCACAAATTTTGAGCCAATATTTCTGCTGTTAAGACGTTTGTTAAATGAGATTTTCTCCGTTTTATGACCTTTCTTGCGTCAGTTGTTAGATGAATCACTGCAGTTGCTAAGTTAGCACCCTGGCTGTTAAGGGAATCTGGCTTCCCCATTGGCTGAAGTTCACAAAAGGGGATCACGTGACCTTGGGACACAGCTAGGGTCATAAGAACCCGTTGCCAAGTGTTTTGATCACATGATCTTGGAGGAGGGGTTACAAAGTCTGTAATTGTGAAAAAACGGTTCTAAGTCACTTTTCCAAGTGCAGTTGTAACTTTGAACGATCACTATAGGTCAGGGGCTACCTGTATATTGCATGTTTGAGATTTTTAAATGAAATTAAATTGGCAAACTGCAATGACTTCACAGTGAAATAGCTTTAGAATCTTCCAACTACCACCAAAAGTTAGCTTCAGAAAGCTGAAGTCATTAACCATCACTCAGCCCATTGCCCTGTAGCCGGGAAGGGCATCCCATCAGCTAAGGGGAGAAAAATTTCAGATCCCTCCTTTCTTTCTTTTTTATAATATCTTTATTAATTTTCACTAAAAAGACAAACAGGACAAACATACATTTAACGTATATTTGGGGCTCCAATTGCCCCACTTATTGTAGAAGTCTTTCTTTAAAAAAAAAAATTTTTTTTAATTATTTTTCAAAAAGACAAACAAAGACAAACATTAAACATTTAAGGAGCTACCATTGCTCCGCTTGTCGTAGAAGTCTAACTAATACAAAAATATAAAACCCTAATTGTTGTCAGATCAATACAGAGATGTCACACGTGTGCATTACATTTTTATTAAATTTAACTCTATATTTTTTATATTAATCATGTTGATTAAATTTCTTTATCGATAACATATTGTATACTTCTTCAAAAAATAAAATATTAATAAGGCAGGAAAAAAATAACACTTCTAACTTTATCGTACTATAAACTATTTCACTCTATCTTATAGATCTTCAAATAGATATACATTCTTACTTATTAAATTTTTAATACTATTTTTAAAATTCCACCAATCATATATTTTATCCCATATTTTATAAAATTCTGTTTCAGTTTGATTATTCAAACGTTTTGTCATCATATCTAATTCTGCACATTCTATAATTTTTTTAATTACTTCTACATTTTTTGGTATTGTCTTTTCTTTCCATTTCTGCGCAAATGTAATTCGTGCCGCAACAATATATGTACTATTAAATAATAAATTTCTTTTTTGTACTTTGTGTTTGAAATGCCCAATAGGAAGAAGTCAGGAGATTTTTTAATCTTCTCCTTTGTTATTTCATTTATCCATTTCTCTACTTTGTTCCAAAATATTTTAGCCTCAGGACATGTCCACCATGTATGGTAATATGTGCCAGTTTGTTTTTTACATTTCCAACAAATAGGTGACACTGACGGAAACATTTTGGAAATTCTATATGGTGGGAGGTGCCATCTATAAAACATCTTAATTTGGTTTTCTTTAAAAGAAATTGATTTTGTTATTTTCCAGTTATACACCCATAGTCTTTCTAATACATAAAAAGAATACACTAACAATTTGCAAATTCAACATAGCAATTTAAATGAAAAGAAGAATTTTTGTTTTTATGCAATTTAACCATTAATAACTGCCATTATAGAAAAATGAACTATTTTAATACATTTACATGCTTTCAGTCATTTGAATTTTTATTTTATTTTATTTATTTATTTATTTTTTAATATTTAACCATGTATAAACTTTATTCCAAATATGGTAAAAATCTGATTCTTCTTGATTATTTAACCGCCTTGTCATCATATCTGTTGTGGTTAGCTCTGGCCCAGCTCCTGCCCCAAGGACTGTGGATGTGGGGGAGACATCCACATGCTGCAGGCCTGTTTTGCCCCCGGTGGAATCTTCTGATGAAGGCTCCTCTGACCAAGAAGACATGAGTGACAGGGAGGAGGAGAGTGGGGCAGACAGCTCAGAAGGAGATCAATTCTCTAGCTCCTCCTTGGATTCAGAACAAGCGTTAATGATACAGCCACGCATGCGGAGAGCGATGCATAGGCAGCAACAACTGAGAGATTATTATCAAAGAAAATGAGGCCACCTGTGGTTGGGTGGGGCTGTGGTCATTAGGGAGGCTGCTATAAATAGCAGCCTGTGGGTTTGGCCATTGTGGAGGATTATCTGATCGTTGTGTTTCATGACTGCTTTACTGACTTTGACCTTTTGTGTGCTGATTTTTCCCTGCTTTGAAACTAAACCAGAGCAAAGTGTGTTTCACTTTGTGAAAAAAGGACTGTGAATTGCCTTACAGCTGCAAGCTAAGTATCACAGAACTGATAAGGGACTTGTACAAATTACCAGTTTGTTTGGAGACGAGTGCTCTTTGCTATGCCAAAAGAGGGCTTGGTTTAAGTGAATTTTCATTATAAAGAACATTGTTTTGAATTTTCAAACGTGTGTGTGTCTGAAATTTGTACCTGTGAATTTTTGGGAGGATTCTACCAGAGAGCCCGACAGAACACATATCCATCTCTGCACATTCTATAATTTCAGATCCCTTCTTTCAAAGCTGCATCTGATGTGGTTACAAATTAAAAACAACTGCTAATATTAGAAACTAAGGCACATTTTCCCTGTCTCTCACAAATGTGTTTTTCCCTTTGTGTTTTGTTACCTTAAACTTCAACATCCGAAATTGACCTATATTTTGTGAATCAGTGGTGGGGTTCAATTTTTTTTTACTACCAGTTCTGTGGACGTGGCTTGGCGGGCGCAGCAGGGGAATGATACTATAAAATCTTCATTCCTGCCCCACTCCAGGGGAAGGTTACTGCAAAATCCCAATTTCCTCCTGATCAGTTGGGATTCAGGAGGCAGAGAATAGATGGGCGTGGGGCCAATCAGAGGTGGTATTTACCGATTATTATTCTTTATTTATTATTATTTGTTCTGTCAGGCTCTCTGGTAGACTTCTCCCAAAAATTCACAGGTACAAATTTCAGACACACACACGTTTGAAAATTCAAAACAATGTTTTTATAATGAAAATTCCCTTAACCTAAGCCCTCTTTTGGTATAGCAAAGAGCCCTCGTCTCCAAACAAACTGGTAATTTGTACAGGTCCCTTATCAGTTCTGTGATACTGTACTTAGCTTGCAGCTGTAAGGCAATTCACAGTCCTTTTTTCACAAAGTGAAACACACTTTGCTCTGGTTTAGTTTCAAAGCAGGGAAAAATCAGCACACAGAAGGTCAAACGCAGCAAAGCAGTCACGAAACACAACGATCAGATAATCCTCCACAATGGCCAAACCCACAGGCTGCTCTTTATAGCAGCCTCACTAATGACCACAGCCCCACCCAGCCACAGGTGGCCTCATTTTCTTTGATAATAATCTCTCAGTTGTTGTTGCCTATGCATCCCTCTCCGCATGCGTGGCTGTATCATTAACTCTTGTTCTGAATCCAAGGAGAAGCTAGAGAATTGATCTCCTTCTGAGCTGTCTGCCCCACTCTCCTCCTCCCTGTCACTCATGTCTTCTTGGTCAGAGGAGCCTTCATCAGCAGATTCCACCGGGGGCAAAACAGGCCTGCAGCATGTGGATGTCTCCCCCACATCCACAGTCCTTGGGGCAGGAGCTGGGCCAGAGCTAACCACAACAATTATTATTATTAAATTTATATGCCGCCCCTCTCCGAAGACTCTGAACTACTCAAAAATTCCACTACCGGTTCTCCCAAACTGATCAGAACCTGTTGAATTCCCACCTCTGTTGTAAATGCCCTGTAGACTTTGGGAACGAAAATACTTTAAAAAAATAATTGTCTTCCCTTCTTTTCATTTCTGAAGATTAGGTTTAATTTAAACGGGAAATAACTTGCTTTTCTTTTTAATTGTGAGAGCCCATCTATGGGAAAGGACTCGTATTTTAAGAAATTAGCATTCTAAAATAAATTATGGAAAGCAATTCTGCAGCTGTAAGAAATTAAGCCGATAATTAATTAATTATCTGAACTAAGTCTGTTAATAAATGAAATATAGATCATATATTTCTGATCTATAAGAAATATAGATCATATATTTCTAAAATAAATTATAGAAAGCAATTCTGCAGCTGTAAGAAATTAAGCCGATAATTAATTAATTATCTGAACTAAGTCTGTTAATAAATGAAATATAGATCATACAAAAATGAACTCAGGCGAAACGTATTACTAATTCATAGAACTGCTCAGGGGGGGAAAAGAAACACTAATATGGAAGAAAAAGGATATTAATGGAATTTAAGAATATTGAGTGAGACATATTTACAGTTGCCATGGCTTTGGTGCTGCCACATCTATCCAGATCTTAGGATAACTCAAGCAAACAAATTATACAGGGAGTCCTTGATTTACAACAATTGAGCCCCAAATTTCTGTTGCTAAGTGAACTTTATCCCATTTTCACGAGCTTTCTTGACCCATTTCTTAAGTTAATCTGGCTTTCACGTTGATTTTGCTTGGCCGACGGTTGCAAAAAGAGGACTCGTCGTAACTCTGCTGGATAATGGATAATGTTCTGTCGGGCTCTCTGGTAGACTCCTCCCAAAAATTCACAGGTACAAAGTTCAGACACACACACGTTTGAAAATTCAAAACAATGTTCTATATAATGAAAATTCACTTAACCTAAGCCCTCTTTTGGTATAGCCAAGAGCACTTGTCTCCAAAAAACCTGGTAATTTGTACAAGTCCCTTATCAGTCCTGTGATACTTAGCTTGCAGCTTGAGGCAATTCACAGTCCTTCTTCTTTCACAAAGTGAAACACACTTGGCTCTGGTTTAGTTTCAAAGCGGGGGGAAAAATCAGCACACAAAAGGTCCAAGTCAGTAAAGCAGTCACGAAACACAACGATCAGATAATCCTCCACAATGGCCAAACCCACAGGCTGCTATTTATAGCAGCCTCACTAATGACCACAGCCCCACCCAACCACAGGTGGCCTCATTTTCTTTGATAATAATCTCTCAGTTGTTGCTGCCTATGCATCGCTCTCCACATGCGTGGCTGTATCATTAACTCTTGTTCTGAATCCAAGGAGGAGCTAGAGAATTGATCTCCTTCTGAGCTGTCTGCCCCACTCTCCTCCTCCCTGTCACTCATGTCTTCTTGGTCAGAGGAGCCTTCATCATCAGATTCCACCGGGGGCAAAACAGGCCTGCAGCATGTGGATGTCTCCCCCACATCCACAGTCCTTGGGGCAGGAGCTGGGCCAGAGCTAACCACAACAGATAAAAAGCAAAATGCCCTCAAGGAAAACCAGAAAGTCCAGTAGCCTCTTGAAAAAGTACCTTTGGTTTTGATTTTTTTTTTTTAAAGAGACTGATTGCCACACCTAATAGAATTTCAAAGATGTTTCCAAGCACTTCACCCAACTGTTGGAAATGCAAAAAAGAAATTGGTACATACTTTCATACATGGTGGACATGTTCAAAAGCAAAGATCTATTGGAATAAGGTGGAAAGATGGTTAAGAGAAATTGCAAACAAAGAAATTAGGAAGACCCCAGAATTTTTTTAATTAGGTATTACAGTTACCAGATACAAGAAAGAAACATATTATTTAATAATTCATATTTTAGTAGCTGCAAGGATTGCTTTTGTCACAAAAATGGAAAGAAAAGGAAATTCCAAAAGACGAAGAGGTCTTTAGGAAGATTATGGAATGTGCAGAATTAGATATGATGACGAGACGGTTGAATAACCAAGTAGAAACAGGATTTTATAAAACTTGGCAGAAAGTTTACAACTGGTGGAATACAAAAATAGATTTTTAAAGATACCAAAATAAAGTGTTAAATAGTTAAATTTACTAGACTCTATCATATAGAGATATTTTATAGATAAGTTCACTTTATGAATTGGTTTAAACCACAATTATGTAGTTGGTGGAAAGTATTGAAAAGTTAAATTTTTATGATAGCATATACTATACAGAGATATTTTATTGATAGGTTTACTTTTCTGTATTGATCTAAACTATAATTAGTTTTCTCTTTCTGTATTAAGAAGACTTCCATGCTGAGCGGAGCAATTGTAGCTCCTTTTTGTGTTAAATGTAGTGTCTTGTCAATAACGTTTGTTCGTTTTGTTATGTCTTTTACTTTGAAAACTAATAAAAAATATTTTTTTAAAAATGAAAAAGAACGCTTTGGGACGCAGCACGCTTGCTTATTTTGTCCTTACCTATGCTGTAATCTGGAAAATATAACGGCAGCGGCTCAAGGCATCCCGTGTTGGGGCGAAGAAGTTCCCATACAATTTCACTAAGGAGAACCACACTCACGTTCTTCTCCGTCTGTAAATTGAGCAATATTAAGAGGAGAGATAATTTTAAGAGAGTTATTGTTAATGGCGAGTATTCTGAGCAGAGTCAGGTTACAAGCGGTGTGCCACAAGGGTCTGTTCTGGGTCCTATTCTTTTTAATATGTTTGTGAGTGACATAGGGGAAGGTTTGGTAGGGAAGGTTTGCCTATTTGCCGATGACTCTAAAGTGTGCAATAGGGTTGATATTCCTGGAGGGGTCTGTAATATGGTGAATGATTTAGCTTTACTAGATAAATGGTCAAAGCAATGGAAACTGAAGTTTAATGTTTCCAAATGTAAAATAATGCACTTGGGGAAAAGGAATCCTCAATCTGAGTATTGTATTGGCAGTTCTGTGTTAGCAAATACTTCAGAAGAAAAGGATTTAGGGGTAGTGATTTCTGACAGTCTCAAAATGGGTGAACAGTGCAGTCAGGCGGTAGGGAAAGCAAGTAGGATGCTTGGCTGCATAGCTAGAGGTATAACAAGCAGGAAGAGGGGGATTATGATCCCACTATATAGAATGCTGGTGAGACCACATTTGGAGTACTGTGTTCAGTTCTGGAGACCTCACCTACAAAAAGATATTGACAAAATTGAACGGGTCCAAAGACGGGCGACAAGAATGGTGGAAGGTCTTAAGCATAAAACGTATCAGGAAAGACTTCATGAACTCCATCTGTATAGTCTGGAGGACAGAAGGAAAAGGGGGGACATGATCGAAACATTTAAATATGTTAAAGGGTTAAATAAGGTCCAGGAGGGAAGTGTTTTTTAATAGGAAAGTGAACACAAGAACAAGGGGACACAATCTGAAGTTAGTTGGGGGAAAGATCAAAAGCAACCTGAGAAAATATTATTTTACTGAAAGAGTAGTAGATCCTTGGAATAAACTTCCAGCAGACGTGGTATGTAAATCCACAGTAATTGAATGTAAACATGCCTGGGATAAACATATACCCATTGTAAGATAAAATACAGGAAATAGTATAAGGGCAGACTAGATGGACCATGAGGTCTTTTTCTGCCGTCAGACTTCTATGTTTCTATGTTTCTATGTTTCTATGTTAAAAATAACCCAGGAGAGAATCAGAGAAGAGTCCAGGTTTGGCAAAAAAGAAAAACCGGAAAGAAATTAATCCGATTCAGCATTTTACTTAAAGTTACTTGCATGGTGAGAAGCCCTCAAATAGCTTAATCAAGCAGATTACCCATTTAGATTTTTTTTAAAAAGATTTCAGTATTCTCTTTTTCTGCACTATGACATTTATGATTCCCCAAGGTACATATCTTTAATTATTAGGGAGGATAAATTGATTGCGTTTGGGGGGGGGGAAATAATACTTAAATGACATTTATGTTTCCCAAAGATTCATATCTTAATTATTAGGGAGGACAAATTGATTGCGTTTGAAAAAATAATAATACTTAAATCATTAAAACTGTTACGGGACTCAAAGCAGCCATACCATTTTATTTCCAATCTGCTTTCCCCTGTTGTGATTGTGTGCACTTTACTCATCTCTAGTATGATTTTACAACAGTAAAACTTTAATGTCATTTTTATATTCAGGGCCCAGTTTTCAGGGGAAGCTGGTCTCCTCACATGTTGTGTATTTGTATTTGTATTTATTAGATTTGTATGCCGCCCCTCTCCGAAGACTCGGGGCGGCTAACAATAATATAAAAAGACAATGTAAACAAATCTAATATTCAAAACAATTTAAAAAACCCCAATTTAAAGAACCTCTCATACATACAAGCATACCATGTATAAATTCTATAAGCCTAGGGGGAAGGGAAATTTCAATTCCCCCATGCCTGACGACAGAGGTGGGTTTTAAGGGGCTTGCGAAAGGCAAGGAGGGTGGGGGCAACTCTGATATCTGGGGGGAGCTGGTTCCAGAGGGCCGGGGCCGCCACAGAGAAGGCTCTTCTCCTGGGTCCCGCCAAACGAAATTGCTTAGTCGACGGGACCCGGAGAAGGCCAACTCTGTGGGACCTAATTGGTCGCTGGGATTCGTGCGGCAGAAGGCGGTCCCAGAGATATTCTGGTCCGATGCCATGAAGGGCTTTATAGGTCATAACCAACACTTTGAATTGTCACCGGAAATTGATCGGCAACTAATGCAGACTGCGGAGTGTTATGGGACAATGAGAAGCTACTATAATTGAAGTCCACAAGTCTTAAACTTGACAACTTTGAAGACTTCTGCCTTTTCCGGGTACAGTTTTGGAGGTTCAGGTTTGTAAGTGGAAAACGGTTCTTGAGAAGAGGCAAAAAAAATCTCAAGCACCCAGTTCTTATCTAGAAAAGTTCATAAGTAGAGGCATTTGTAGGTAGAGGTGCCACTGTAATATTTATACATTTAATGTATGTGGTCTGGTTATTTAGGGGACTGCTCATATCTCTGGAATGTTAGCTGGATATTTTCCACCTCCACGTTTTCTGTTGCGCAGGAGTAATACAGTTTGCTCCTCATCCACTAACACCGTGCCAGAGGTGGCACATGGAGCAATATCAGATATCTGATATACAGTGGGTGGAAAGCTATAAAAATTTACGAGATTAATAAGTGTTATTTTTAACAGGTTTTTAACATAGAAACATAGAAGACTGACGGCAGAAAAAGACCTCATGGTCCACCTAGTCTGCCCTTATACTATTTCCTGTATTTTATATCTTACAATGGATATGTGTTTATCCCAGGCATGTTTAAATTCAGTTACTGTGGATTTACCAACCACGTCTGTTGGAAGTTTGTTCCAAGGATCTACTACTCTTTCAGTGAAATAATATTTTCTCATGTTGCTTTTGATCTTTCCCCCAACTAACTTCAGATTGTGTCCCCTTGTTCTTGTGTTCACTTTCCTATTAAAAACACTTCCCTCCTGAACCTTATTTAACCTTTTGACATATTTAAATGTTTCGATCGTGTCCCCCCTTTTCCTTCTGTCCTCCAGACTATACAGATTGAGTCCATGAAGTCTTTCCTGATACGTTTTATGCTTAAGACCTTCCACCATTCTTGTAGCCCGTCTTTGGACCCGTTCAATTTTGTCAATATCTTTTTGTAGGTGAGGTCTCCAGAACTGAACACAATACTCCAAATGTGGTCTCACCAGCGCTCTATATAGCGGGATCACAATCTCCCTCTTCCTGCTTGTTATACCTCTAGCTATGCAGCCAAGCATCCTACTTGCTTTTCCTACCGCCCAACCACACTGCTCACCCATTTTGAGACTGTCAGAAATCACTATCCCTAAATCCTTCTCTTCTGAAGTTTTTGCTAACGCAGAACTGCCAATGCAATACTCAGATTGAGGATTCCTTTTCCCCAAGTGCATTATTTTACATTTGGGAACATTAAACTGCAGTTTCCATTGCTTTGACCATTTATCTAGTAAAGCTAAATCATTTACCATATTACAGATGCCTCCAGGAATATCAACCCTATTGCACACTTTAGTGTCATCGGCAAATAGGCAAAGCTTCCCTACCAAACCTTCCCCTATGTCACTCACACTTATTTTTAATAAGTTATATTTCCACAACTTTATGAGCCCCTACCTACTGGAAAGAGATTGGAATTGCGCAATATGCCTCTCTAATCCATTTGAACTGCTACAAATGCCATTAATCCAAAGCAAACTCACGCTCAACGTATCACATTTATTTCATCGGATTAGTGCAAGGGAAACACACAGATGTGTCCAAGTGACTCAGGCATTTACTTCGGTTTGCTACAAAGATTAATGCGCATCTTCAAAACCCAAACAAGCACATTTTAACCAGGTTCTGCCCAAATTAGCATTTTTGTACTACAATTTATTGTAGATTTAGTTTTAATTTGGGGGGGGGGAGCAAAGCACAGTCTTGAATTAAACGTGAAACAATATTTTTCTTGCCTTCAAAACTATTTGCATGTATTTCTTACTATCATCCCGACTTTAAGTACAAAATAAACAAATGAATTTTACCCTCTAATTCTTCCATCTTGTTAAAACCTAGCTTACTTAGACCTCTCAACCTCTTACCTTTAATGACATGTTTACAAAGCCTGACGTTTGTCAGCTTGTATCAATTTCTGCTTAAAATGCAAAAAAGGTTTTTTTAAAAATCAATTTTTAATTTTTAAAAACCCCACCCATGTCATATATATTTCTCTCTCTTTCCCATTTCTGCAAAATTTATACTGATTTTAAGAGCAACATGTATTATGGGAAATCAAGCTGTGAATTAATGAAAACTTCAAACGAAACGCTATTTCGCTCAGCTACAATGGGTATTAAGAAAACATCCTTTTAATTTAGTCACGTAACTTTTCAAATTCTTGATAGATCACAAATGGCAACACAAAAGACAGTTTAATAAAATAAACAATTGTAGTTAAACTCAAAAGACACACAACTGGGCAAATTTGCTAGCAGAAAAGCTAATTGTCCTAATTTTCACATTAAAAACATGCAAATTAAAAACGCACCAAAAACGATTTTCTAAAATGTATTGTCAGATCTGCTAGACCTGACATTTTTACTTTCGGAAATATTAAATCAGTCAGGATGTGCTGGAGATTTAATTCTTAAATAATGAAATATGGCTAAATTCCCTTACCAATTCTTGCAGTCTAAGAAAACCTGGCAGAATATTTCCTTCCAGCTCACGCATCTGTTCTGCTTTATCCAAAACCTGTAAACAAAAAAAGACGTTTGTTACACAAAAATAATTTGGAAGCTTTGTTTCTACTATTCAATATATATTTACAAATACAAACATTTTCTAAGAATTCCTCGAATTACATTTTCCTAAGAAAAATATGATGGGTTTTTTTCCTCCAGTAGGCACAATTGGTTAAAAAGTCTAAGTATTTCAGTTAATTGGTTTAATCTGCCTAAAAGCAACCAAAAAAAATGTCTTGCTCTTTGATTGGGAGCCACCCAGCTTTAGTTGAAATACGGGCAGCTATATAAATACTTTTAATGAATTAAGTAAAATATTAGATTATATTTTGCTTTGAAGAAATAAAGTTAAGTGGTGGTTTAATTTTCTTCTAATAGCTAATAAATTCCTACATTTATATTGAAATAGATTCTATTGCTTCTGAAAATAGAAAATTATACCAATTGACTGTTTAATTTTTAAAGGGCTGGATTTTGTAAAACGTTAGGGAAATGAAACTATATTTTATTTCAGATTTTATTTATTTATTTATTGGACTTGTATGCCGCCCCTCTCCGTAGATGGAGCTGGGCTCTGCAAAACTTTGGACTTAATTATTATGAAAATGTCCTTGTTTCATATGGTTCGCATGCAAAAAAAGTGGGGGGGGGGGATGTGCTAGCATGTGTGCACACCCCACATCCCTTCCCCCCCCATACCAGTGTGATCCCGAGAGCTGTACAGGGATGAACCCCCTGATTTTTGGCGATTCCCCCCACCGGAGTCTCCGTGTCAGAAGAAGCCTTCCCACTCACCCCCTCGATTTAATGCTGACATATAATAATAATAATAATAATAATAATAATAATAATAATAACAACAACAACAACAAAAACAAAAACAACAAACATGGGGACTCCAGGAAGGACGTCTCCGTGACATCAAAGCTCCGCCCCTGGAATTCCCTATTGGGATTCCCCACCTCCGTTTGAGCCTCCCGACCAGCCGAAAGCTCCACGGCTCTTCTGGGAAGGTGATAGCCGGGCGGCGGCGCTTCTCGGCGCTCTCCCGAACCTGAACCCCGAACTTTTGCCGAACTTCTGGGTTCGGCGTTCAGGGGAACGCCGAGAAGCCCCCCAGCTGTTTCAGAAGGTGATAGCTGGGCAGCGGCGCTTCTCGGCATTCTCCCGAACCTGAACTTTTGCTGAAATGTTCGGGTTCCAGTTCGGGAGAACGTCAAGAAGCACCCGGCTGTTTCAGAAGGTGACAGCCGGGTGGAGGTGCCCAGCGGAGCGCCCATTTTTGCAATTTTTTGGGGGGGGGGCTTGCAGGCATTAATCGGTTTTCCATTGTTTCCTATGGGAAACATTATTTTGTCTTACGAACTTTTCACCTTACGAACCTCCTCCTGGAACTAATTAAGTTCGTAAGACAGGGTATCACTGTACTTCTAACATAGAAACATAGAAGATTGACGTCACAATAAGACCTCATGGTCCATCTAGTCTGCCCTTATACTATTTCCTGTATTTTACCTTAGGATGGATAGATGTTTATCCCAGGCATGTTTAAATTCAGTGACTGTGGATTTACCAACCACGTCTGCTGGAAGTTTTTTCCAAGCATCTACTACTTTTTCGGTAAAATAATATTTTCTCACGTTGCTTCCGATCTTTCCCCCAACTAACCTCAGATTGTGCCCCCTTTTTCACTTTCCTATTAAAAACACTTCCCTCCTGAACTTTATTTAACCCTTAAACATATTTAAATGTTTCAATCATGTCCCCCCTTTCCCTTCTGTTCTCCAGACTATACAGATTGAGTTCATGAAGTCTTTCCTGATACGTTTTATGCTTAAGACCTTCCACCGTTTTTGTAGCCCGTCTTTGGACCCGTTCAATTTTATCAGTATCTTTTAGTAGGTATGGTCTCCAGAACTGGACACAGTATTCCAAATGGGGTCTCACCAGCGCTCTATACAGCGGATCACAATCTCCCTCTTCCTGTTTGTTATACCTCTAGCTATGCAGCCAAGCATTCTACTTGCTTTCCCTACCAGCTAACCGCACTGTTCACCCATTTTGAGACTGTCAGAAATCACTACCCCTAAATCCTCCTCTTCTGAAGTTTTTGCTAACACAGAACTGCCAATACAATACTCAGACTGAGGATTCCTTTTGCCCAAGTGCATTATTTTACATTTGGAAACATTAAACTGCAGTTTCCGTTGCTTTGACCACTTATCTAGTAAAGCTAAATAATTTGCCATATTACAGATGCCTCCAGGAATATCAACCCTATTGCACACTTTAGAATCATCGGCAAATAGGCAAACCTTCCCTACCAAACCTTCCCCTATGTCACTCACAAAGGTATTAAAAAGACTAGGACCCAGAACAGACCTTTGCAGCACACCGCTTGTAACCAGGCTCTGCTCAGATATAACAAGCAAAACATTTCACTTACTGATTTTAAAAACCACAGAGCAGGAATTGTTCAGAATCACTTACATAAATAAACAAGTTACAATTTGAAATGCTCCTCAGGAAAAACATGAAGGACACCCTGTTCTCACCGTAGACATCAACAAAGTTTTATTGACAACATCAATCACTGGGGAAGAATGAGTCATGTTGAGCCTCATGATTAATCATGATTGTTCCATACCTGGACTTAGATTTCAGAAGCATTTAGAAAACAGTGAAAGAGACCCTTCATTTATCTTCATTTTCCCTCGAGTTAATTGAGGCTGAAATATGTTACATTATTCACCAATGAAACAAAACAGAGTTAATTAGTTTTGCCAATTTGTGCTACCAAAACACAGGGGCTATCATCAATCTTCATTTAAGTCACCCCATAATAAATCCGTACATCACAGGTTAATTCATATAAATTGATTCTGCTCGCATTAGCGTCTGTTTTCACGCACAGCAGAGTGGAAAGTTCTAATTTCACTCTTAATTCTTCTGATTTATTGACAATTTGCCCAATGCAAATGATCACCAATTTAATGCTCTTTTATCATCTGCTCTCAAGTAACTTCAGATATGAAAACGATCAATAAAAAAAGCAACGTCTCTCTAAAACCAAACTTTATGCATGGTTTCCTCCCTGGAACAGATCAGTAAAACCTCACAACACATTTTCATCTTTTTTGGAGCTTCAATTTCTGTAAACATCTTTCTATAATTAAAAGGTGCGGTGGTCAGAAGTATAGTGATCAATGTGTAAGAAACATGGAGATGTGTATTTCAGGTAAGCTTTATTTTTACTTTTCAAGTTAGAGCTAATTACATTTTATTAGGATGGGATTCCCTGTAGTGCAGCAATATTCTCTCTCTACAGTTAACGAACTACATAACAATTGAGCTGAGCCAATTGCAAGTTTCATTCTTCACAGCTAGGTAATAATACAGTGATACCTCTACTTACAAACTTAATTCATTCTGTGACCAGGTTCTTAAGTAGAAAAGTTCGTAAGAAGAAGCTATTTTTCCCATTGGAATAAATGTAAAAGCAAATAATGTGTGCGATTGGGGAAACCACAGGGAGGGTGGAGGCCCTGTTTCCTCCCAGGGGATTCCTAGAGAGGCCCCGCAGAGGCTTCTCCCCACCTTTTCCGGCCCTGTTTCCTCCCGGGAGATTCCTAGAGAGGCCCCACAGAGGCTGCCCCAAGTCTTCGGAGAGGGGCGGCATACAAATCTAATAAATATAAATATATATATATAAGACACCATCAACAAAGATATGCAAGTCCCAGGCCTGCGCCGTGGACATGCAGCTGACTGTGTAAAGTGGTGTTCAACGATTCGAAAAGCAGACACGGAACCTGCGGGAATACCCTAGGGAGAAGAAGATCACAGTACAAAAAAAGATACTTACAACATATATTGTCTGATTCTGCAGATCGGGATTCAAATCTGCCTTTTTAAATAAACGTACAAAATCGTTGAATGTGTCACAGGGTATAAGAGAAGGATCTTCTTCTTTGACGAAGAGGCATTGCAACTGTCTCAATATTTCTTCCAGAAGTAACCTCGAAGTAAAACATTCGGCACAATTCACAAATACATGAGGAAGCTGAAAAGGAAGAGAACAAATATAGATTCCCTTCGGTGTATGGAATTGCAGGGCTCTTCGTATAAATAAGTACAACTTTGATTTTCTGAATTATTTTATGCATTGGGCACCTCCTGCTAAAAGGTTTCTGGACAATCCCATTGAAAAGTCCAGTTCACTCACAATTAATTTAAGGTGTTTCTCTATATTAAATACGACACCCACTAGCACCACTTAAAGGAAGCAACAAAAAATAAGTGGTTTTTTTTTTAAAGTGTGGTTTTTTTTAAATAAAAACAAAACAAACTGATGAAATAGATCATCCTTACCTCCAAGGTTTTTAGAAGGTTGTGCACCACGTAAGTCTTTCCACTGGATGTGTGTCCATATATGAAAATGGCTGGAAAGCTGAAATGTTGACGCTAGGAAATAATATATACATACTTAGGAGGGTGGGGTCATTTTTTTTTTTACTTTAAGCATACCCTGCCCTTTGTTTAAATGGTTTTTTAGGACTTTGAATCATTATTTTTTAGTACCTTAGCTGAACAATGATTGATGAGAGAGAGAGAACAAGTGAAAACAAATCTGAACGAGGCAAAAAAGGACCTTGAGAAAAGAAGAATCCTAAAATTTAGCATCACAGATAGTGAAAATTTGGCAAGCAAGTGGATCTTCCCAAGTCTCATCTTCAAATACACCTTTTCAACAGCATTGTCTCTGTCTATGGAGATTCTCCACCATCCAAGTCTCAAAGGTGCTTTTTTAAAAAAAGTAATTTTTATTAATTTGTTTTGAAAAGCATAATCAAGAAAATATATATATATATATTAACATATTTGCAATATTTGCAATACACAAAAAAGAAAATAGAAAAACATACGTACACCTCTAAACAAACAAAAAACACCTGGACAATTACAAAATTACAAATAACATAAAAATATCATCAATTTCCTCTTGAGAGAAGGAGAGTTAACAGTCTTGTTGCATATCAAATTATTTTCTGTTGAATAGAAGTCATCGGCATTCACTATTGTTCTTTTTGGTTATCAATGTCTTTTTGAAAGATAACTGGACTTCCTTGTTTTTTTTATTAACATCTCTCTTTTCATCCAATGAAGCATTAGGGTAAAAAAAAACCAAGAAAGTCCAGTTGCCTTTTGAAAAGCACCTTTGGGACAGCACTCTCTCTGCTTAGTCTCACTTCCTGCCCATTGTTGTGAGCAAAAAGAACAAGACCTCACCTGGCACCTCGCTCCTATGCAATTGTTTTAAATAATAAACCATCACTTTCAATTCCAGTAACGTCCATTTCTTGTTCAGTCTTTCGATAGGAACAGAAAAATGAAATCTGGTGTAAAGATACCACAAGAACAGTTCCTGTAAAGAGCTAAACTAGGGATGCATGGAAGAGCCCACCAAATACTCTTAACAATCCTAAAATATATATATCATAATAATCACCCTAATGATGCAACAGCTTCCTGGGAAGTGAAGGTTTAAGCTGATGTTTTTTGTTCCAATATACACTGCTCAAAAATAAATGAAGGGAACACTCAAAGAACACCTCCTAGATCTGAATGAATGAAATATTGAATACTTTGTTCTGTGCAAAGTTGAATGTGCACAGCATGTGAAATTGATTGTCAACCAGTGTTGCTTCCTAAGTGGACAGTTTGATTCACAGAGGTTTGATTTACCTGGAGTTATGTTGTGTTGTTTAAGTGTTCTCTTTATTTTTTGAGCAGTATATACAGTGGGGGGGAAGGGTATTTAGCCAGACACCAATTGTGCAAGTTCTCCCACTTAAAAAGATGAGAAAGGCCTGTAATTGACATCATGACTTACAGAAAATTTGCAAAGTAATTCGTTAAAAATCAGACAATGTGATTTTTCTGGATGTGTTTCCTCATGTTGTCTCTCATGGTTGAGGTCTACTTATGATGTCAATTACAGGCCTCTCTCATCTTTTTAAGTGGGAGAACTTGCACAATTGGTCTCTGACTAAATACAGTGATACCTTGTCTTACAAACCTAATAGGTTCCGGGACAAGGTTCTTAAGGTGAAAAGTTTGTAAGATGAAACAATGTTTCCCATAGGAATCAATGGAAAAGCGATTAATGCGTGCAAGCCCCAAACTCACCCCTTTTGCCAGCCGAAGCGCCCGTTTTTGCGCTGCTGGGGTTCCCCTGAGGCTCCCCTCCATGGGAAACCCCACCTCCGGACTTCCGTGTTTTTGCGATGCTGCAGGGGAATCCCAGCAGGGGAATCCCAGCAGTGCAAAAACAGGTGCTTCACTGGCAACAGAAGTCCGGAGGCGGGGCATCCCAGTGGCGGCAGTGGGTTTGTAAGGTGAAAATAGTTTGTAAGAAGAGGCAAATAAATCTTAAACCCCGGGTTTGTATCTCGAAAAGTTTGTATGACGAGGGGTTTGTAAGACGAGGTATCACTGTACTTTTTTTCCCCACTGTATACCATTGCCAGATGCAAGGACCTGAAAATTAAGTTAAAAATACCCTTTGTTTACAATACCAAATATGACGCATCAAAGTAATCTTCAGACAAAGAAAATACAAGAACTTCTGATGGGAAAAAAAGAGAGATATTTATATTTAAAAGGGTACCTCTCCAAATATTGACAATAGAGTGGACGCTTGAGCTTCTCGGCAGGGTATCAGGCTTTCCAGTTGAAGCAGTTTTGCTTCCGGATACTCAGGGTGTTTCAAAGCTGACATTTTAGCTTCTGTTTCTGTGGCTCCTTCTCACGGGCAGCTTCAAGGAGGAAGGAAGGAAGACCTGCAAAATGAAACTGTAATTCACTTCAGAGGACAATCAGAACTGCAGAAAAAGCAATGGCTGCCAACCTGCCTTCCATTGAGGACCTGTATACTGCACGAGTCAAAAAGAGGGCAGGGAAAATATTTACTGACCCCTCACATCCTGGACACAAACTGTTTCAACTCCTACCCTCAAAACGTCGCTACAGAGCACTGCACACCAAGACAACTAGACACAAGAACAGTTTTTTTCCAAACGCCATCACTCTGCTAAACAAATAATTCCCTCAACACTGTCAGACTTTCTACTAAATCTGCACTTCTATTCTACTAGATTTTCTCATCATTTCTATCACCCATTTCCTCCCATGTTGACTGCATGACTGTCACTTGTCGCTTATATCCTAAGATTTTTATTAATATTGCTTCTTCATTGCTTATTTGACCCCTATGACAATCATTAAGTGCTGTACCACATGATTCTTGACAAATGTATATTTTATTTTATGTACGTTGAGAGCATATGCACCAAGACAAATTCCTTGTGTGTCCTATCACACTTGGCCAATAAAAATTCTATTCTATTCTATTCTAATTAAGATTTCCCATTGGCTACGTATTGACTGGCAGGTTTCCAATCATGTTACAACCAACCTGTTTTATTAAAAATAGCAAAGCATTATAGCAGGAGGTTCGGAAACTTCAGATCGTGCAGAATGCGGCCGCGAGAGCTATGGTGGGGCTTCCAAGATCTGCCCACGTTTCGCCAACGCTCCGCGGCCTGCACTGGTTGCCGATCAGTTTCCAGTCACAACTCAAAGTGTTGGTAATGACCTATAAAGCCCTACCTGGCATCGGACCGGAATACCTACGGGAGCGCCTTCTGCCGCACGGATCCCAGCGGCCGATCAGGTCCCACAGAGTTGGCCTTCTCCGGGTCAGTCGACTAAACAATCCTGTTTGGCAGGATCCAGGGGAAAAGCCTTCTCTGTGGCGGCCCCGGCCCTCTGAAATCCCCTCCGGAGATTCGAATTGCCCCTACTCTTCCCGCCTTCCACAAGATGTTGAAGACCTATCTATGTCGCCAGGCATGGGGGGAATAACTATCTTTTCCCCCCAGCACCACCTTTTTCTGACTGTAATATATGAGACTGGTGTGATTGTGTAGTAATGATCATTTTTAATATGTATGGGTTTTTAAATTTGTTTTTTAACTTATATTGGATTTGTACTTTGTATATTGTATTGTTGTTGTTGTGAGCCGCCCCAAGTGTTCGGAGAGGAAATCTAATAAATCAAATCAAATCAAACATATCCAGCCCATGGAGTGCTTAGATCTGGACTGCCCTGGAAACAGCAGACCGCAGTGCCGCTGCCAGAGCTCAGGATGTGGCCAAGAGGAGGAGACGCCACCACCGCCAGGTAAGTCATGAGTGACTCACAATGGAGTTGGGAGCCAGGATGAGCGGGGTAATAATAATAATAATAATAATAATTATTATTATTATTATTATTATTATTAATTAGATTTGTATGCAACCCCTCTCCAAGGACTCGGGGGGGCTCACAACAATAATAAAATACAATAAACAGTGGTACAAATGTAATATTAGTAAAACTGAAGTTAAAATCCCCTTAATATTAAAAAAAACAATCAGTACTACACAATCATACCATTCTCAAGTACTATAATCAGCAAAGGGGGGGATCAGTCCCCCCATGCGTGGCGACATAACATCTTGCAGAAGATGGGAAGGGTGGGGGCAGTTCTAATCTCCAGGGGGAGTTGATTCCAGAGGGCCGGGGCCACCACAGAGAAGGCTCTTCCCCTAAGTCCCACCAGACGGCATTGTTTAGTCGATGGGACACAGAGAAGGCCAACTCTGTGGGACCTAACCGGTCGCTGGGATTCGTGTGGCAGAAGGCGGTCCTGGAGATATTCTGGTCTGATGCCATGAAGGGCTTTATAGGTCATAACCAACACTTTGAATTGTGACTGGAAATTGATCGGCAACCAATGCAGACTGCGGAGTGTTGGTGTGACATGGGCATATCTGGGAAAGCCCATGATTGCTCTCGCAGCTGCATTCTGCACGATCTGAAGTTTCTGAACACTCTTTCATTTCATTTCATTTCATTTCATATCATATCATTTGCATGTCCTATATAAATTGAGGATTCCACTCTTCTCTGCCATCTCCAGTTGCTTGCATTACACATGTAACACTTTCCTTCAGCTTTTCTTGTAGGGATATAGAACATGAGAACAAAGATGAAATATCTGATGCGTACCAAATTAAGTTTCTTAACTCTTAATTATAAGAGATGTTACAAGTAGCACAACTGCCTTGACATTTTATTAAAAATAAAAGTGATCACTTCAGTGATTGTTCATTGTAAATTGTAGATAGTGAAAGGAAGAAAACTATCACCATCTTAAAGGTAATCATTAAGCCTCATTTTAGATTGATGTGTTGTACAAACATATAATCTAAAGCTGGTATATATTTCAGTTCACTGCACAACTGTAAAAGCTAAGTTAACCATGGCTAAAACTTCTACGGGAATAGTGGCAGAGAAATAAATACAATAGATAAGATTTCTCCCAATGAAAATTAAGTTCGGCTAAGTGGAGATGGACCACAATTGGAGAGGGGCGGCATATAAGTCTTTAGAGAGGGGCGGCATATAAACCCAATCAATCAATTGAGCCCAAAATTTATATTGCTAAAAGCGAAACATTTGTTAAGTGAGTTTTGCCTCATTTTATGGCTTTTGTTGCCACATTTGTTAAGTGAATCACTGAAGTTGCTACTTTAGTAACATGGTTGTTAAGTGAATGTGGTTTCTCCATGGACTTGGCTTGTCGGAAGGTCGCAAAAGGGGATCACGTGATCCCAGGATCTTGCAACCATCCTAAATATAAAGCCCTACATGGCATCGGACCAGAATACCTCCGGAACCATCTTCTGTTGCACGAATCCCAGCGATGATAATGTCCCACAGAATTGGCCTTCTCTGAGTCTCATCGACTAAACAGTGTCAGCTGGCGGGCCCCAGGGGAAGAGCCTTCTCTGTGGCGGCCCCAGCCCTCTGGAATCAACTCCCCCCAGAGATTAGAACCGCCCCCACCCTCCTTGCCTTTCATAAGTTGCTAAAGTTGCTCCGAGTCTTCAGAGAGGGGCAGCATATAAATCTAATAAATAATAATAATAATTATTATTATTATTATTAAAGACCCGCCTTTATTGCCAGGCATGGGGGAATTAAGATAAACTGTTTCAACTCCTGCCTTCAAAATGTCGCTACAGAGCACTGCACACCAAGACAACTAGACACAAGGACAGTTTTTTCCCAAATGCCATCACTCTGCTAAACAAATAATCCCCTCAACACTGTCAAACTATTTACTAAGTCTGCACTACTATTACTACTATTTTTCCTTATAATTTCTATCACCCATTTCCTCCCACTTATGAGTGTATGACTGTAACTTGTTGCTTGTAATCCTTAAGATTTATATTACAGTACTATTGTTTCCTCATTGCTTATTTGACCCCTATGACAATCATTAAGTGTTGTACCACATGATTCTTGATAAATGTATATTTTTATTTTATGTACACTGAGAGCATATTCACAAATTCCTTACATGTCCAATCAAACTTGGCCAATAAAATTCTATTCCATTCCATTCCATTCTATAATATACAGATTACTACAGATTGGAGTAAATCAGTCTGGATCATCATAACAAGTTATAAATTGTGTATTGTGGTTTTAAGCTAATAGTATCTTTAATTCTATTAGCAATAATAGCTGAATAGACATCTTTTAGGAAAGTTTTTCAGAAGATACATTCAAACTAGTGTGCATTGAGAGCATCTGCACCAAGGACAAAATCCTTGTGTGTCCAATAACACTTGGTCAATAAAGAATTCTATTCTATTCTATCTAGAAAAAGTCGAAGGGGCGAGGCCTTCTTCCCGCTGCAACACCCCGAGAGATTTGGAGGATGGTGGCAGAAAAGCTGCCAGGCAGAGGTTAAGCTAAACTAAGGCAACTTTGGACTTCAACTCCCAGAATCCCTCAGCCTGCCCCGCCGAGCCAATACGGGCTCGAGGAATTCTGGGAGTTGAAGTCCACAGGTGGTCAAAAGTTGCCATGGTTTCCCCACCCCGCTGACTTTAGGAGATGGCGACGGGAGCCAAACCGACGGTGCAAAGCGAGGCCACGCGACTCGAAAAGGCCTTGCCGGTATCCAAAGCCTCAGAAAGGAGAACGCCAACTTACCACCACCGCCGCCACTACCAACACAAAGGCCCCCTCAGCCGCCGCCAAAAGTGCGGGAAAAGCCGAGGGGGCGTAACGGAAACGCCTAAGCGCGAGAGCTACGTCATAAAGGGGGCTTGATTGAAGCGCTCCGCCGTCACTCAGACAGATTTGTCCAATACGGGATGTGCGTTGGTCTCAGGGTGGGAGGACGGTGTAAAGGCCCTCAGTCCGTGCTTTGCCTCGCTTTAACACAGGGGGTGAAGGTGGGCTGTGTTTGTTTTGCGGACTTCAACTCCCAGAATTCCTGAGCCAATCATGCTAGCTCCAGGAATTCTGGGAGTTGAAGTCCACATATCATAGAACAATCCACCTTGCCTGCCCCTGCTATAACTGGTGTTATTTACCTGAGGCGACCTGTTGGTTTTTTTGGACAAGAGGTATTTATTCTTCTCCAGAAGAGATAGCACCTGTTCACTTTATGCTTTTATAGTGAGGAGAGGGCAACCACATTCCATTCTGACAGTCTCAAAATATTCCAGGATATGATTTCCCATTTCTTCCATTTCAAAATTTGATTGACAGGATGCTTTCCCCGTGCAATGTTTTCACCTGAGCCAGATTAAAATTGCTTCATAAAGTCAAAGCCATTGCAATGTTTGAGGCTTTTCTCAGGCATTGCATTTTGAAAAATGTCCAGCTGTACAAAGTGATATTTAAATAAAATTAGAAACCCTTACCTTTTTAGTAATATTTTAATCTGTGTGATTTTAATGTTATAATAATAATAATAATAATAATAATAATAATAATAATAATATATTAGATTTGTATGCCGCCCCTCTCCGAAGACTCGGGGCGGCTCACAACAGTAATAAAAACAGTATAACAATGGAACAAATCTAATAATAAAATATATAAAAACCTCAACAATTAAAAACCATACAACACATACACATCAAACATGAAATATAATAAGCCTGGGGGAGATGTCTTAGTTTCCCTATGGGTCTTAAGTAACTTGCAAAAGACAAGGAGGGTGGGGGCCATTCTAATTTCCGGGGGGAGTTGATTCCAGAGGGCTGGGACCGCCACAGAGAAGGCTCTTCCCCTGGGGCCCGTCAAACGACATTGTTTGGTCGACGGGACCCAGAGAAGGCCAACTCTGTGGGACTTTATTGGCCGCTGGGATTCGTGCGGTAGAAGGTGGTTCCGGAGGTATTCTGGCCCAATGCCATGTAGGGCTTTGAAGGTCATTACCAACACTTTGAATTGTGACCGGAAACCGATCGGCAGCCAGTGCAAGCCACGGAATGTTGTAGAAACGTGGGCGAATCTAGGAAGCCCCACGATAGCTCTCGCGGCCGCATTCTGCACGATCTGAAGTTTCCGAACACTTTTCAAAGGTAGCCCCATGTAGAGAGTGTTGCAGTAATCGAACCTCGAGGTGACAAGTGCACGAGCGACTGTGAGCAATGACCCCCTCTCCAAGTAGGGCCACAACTGGTGCACCAGGCGAACCTGGGCAAACGCCCTCCTCGCCACAGCCGAGAGATGGTGTTCCAATGTTAGCTGTGGATCAAGGAGGACACCCAAGTTGTGAACCCTCTCTGAGGGGGTCAATAATTCCCCCCCCCAGGGTAATGGACGGACAGATGGAATTGTCCTTGGGAGGTAAAACCCACAGCCACTCCGTCTTGTCTGGATTGTGTTTGAGCTTGTTGACACCCATCCAGACCCCAACAGCCTCCAGGCACCCGCACATCACTTCCACTGCTTCGTTGACTGGACATGGGGTGGAGATGTTTTGTTTATAACCTGTAATCCTCCCAGAGTCACCTTGCAGGCATGATGGGTGCCATAAAATGTAATAAACATAATAAATATCAAAATGTATCTCTCTTTTTCTAACTCCTTATGTTTCTCCATAAAAGAAAAATTTCAGAATAGGTAAAAAGGAGCATTTAGAAGTCAGTGAAACATGTTTATTTAAATAAAGCGAAATGAAATCACAAAACAGCTTACCAGCTAAAACAAGACAACATTAATGAAAATAAAATGAGGAAGCCTATAAACCCTACAAGACAATAGGAACAAAAGAGAAACGCCTCTCTATTTTCATTTGCAATTTCTAGAGAATCAACAGCTAGTTGTGTATTCAGGTAATTTAAGACCTGAATGGTTTTGAGAGTCTCATTTTAAATGGCAGATGGATTCGTTCCAATGTGGAACTATTTCCAACTAAATGGGTTCTGTCCTTTACAATCCTGGTTTTTGGCTGCTAGATCAACAGAGTTCTTGTTGGTTTAGCAGATATTAACATGCATTATTTACAATTTCAGGAATCCCCAAACTTGGCAGCCTTAAGACTTGTGGACTTTAAAACCCAGAATTCTGGGAGTTGAAGTCTACAAGTCTTAAAGTTGCCAAGTTTGAAGACCTCTGATTTACATTTTATTTTTATTTTATTTATTTATTTTGTCCAATACACAATGAAGGTTTTAGTGGGTATATATCTATAGTAAAATACATGATGAAGGTTATGGAGGAGATACTCATAGTAAAATATATCTAAGAAATAATAGAAAAGAAGATATAGTAATAGAACATATCAATGAAAGAATAGAAGAAGAGATATAGGAATAGAAAAAAGGTATAGGAGATATAGGAGAGCAATAGGACAGGGGACGGAAGGCACTCTAGTGCACTTGTACTCGCCCCTTACTGACCTCTTAGGAATCTGGATAGGTCAACCGTAGATAATCTAAGGGTAAAGTTTTGGGGGTTTGGGGATGACACTATGGAGTCCGGTAATGAGTTCCACGCTTTGACAACTCGGTTACTGAAGTCATATTTTTTACAGTCAAGTTTGGAACAGTTAATATTAAGTTTAAATCTGTTGTGTGCTCTTGTGTTGTTGTGGTTGAAGGTGAAGTAGTCACCGACAGGCGGAACATTGCAGCATATGATCTGTATGTATACATTGATGTATTTCATAGGGCGGTGACATTCCTGCTTTATAATTCCTCAGTCACAAATGGTACTTCTCTGTGGCAGCCCCAACCCTCTAGAATCAACTCCCCCCGGAGATTAGGATTGCCCCCACCCTCCTCGCCTTTCGTAAACTCCTTAAAACCCACCTCTGCCGTCAGGCATGGGGAAATTGATTCCCCCAGGCCGTTTCCGTTTTATGTATGGTTTGTCTGGGGTGTATGATTGTTTTTATATTAAGGGATTAAAATTGTTTTTAATCATTGGATTTGTACTGTGTTTTGTTGTGAGCTGCTCCGAGTCTTCGGAGAGGGGTGGCATACAAATCTAAATGATAATGATAATGATAATGATAATGATAATGATAATGATAATGATAATGATAATGATAATGATAATGATAATGATAATGATAATGATAATGATAATGATAATGATAATGATAATGATAATGATAATAATAAAGAAACAGATGAAACAATCAATCACATACTCAGCTGCTGCAAAAAGATCGCACAGACTGACTACAAGCATAGACATGATGCTGTGGCACAGATGATCCACTGGAACTTGTGCCAGAACTACCATTTACCAGTGGCAAAGAACTGGTGGGATCATAAGCCTGAAAAAGTGGTCGAAAATGAGCAAGCAAAACTACTGTGGGACTTCCAACTTCAGACTGACCGAATTCTGAAGCATAACACACCAGACATTGTGATCATGGAGAAAAAGAAAGTATGGATCATCGACAGCGCAATCCCAGGAGACAGCAGAATTGAGGAGAAGCAGCTAGAGAAATTAGTGAAATACGAAGATCTAAAAATCGAGCTGCCGCGACTCTGGCATAAGCCCATGAAAGTGGTCCCAGTGGTACTTGGCACACTGGGCGCAATACCAAAGGATCTCAGCGGACATTTGAAAACCATCAGAACTCACAAAATCTCCATCTGTCAATTTCAAAAGGCCGCGTTACTGGGATCGGCAAACATAATTCGCCGCTACATCACACAGTCCTAGGTGCTTGGGAAGCACTCGACTGGTGATGAAATACAAAATCCAGCATAGTGATCTTGTTTGCTGTGTTGTATTGATGATGATGATGATGATGATGATAATAATGATGATGATGATGATGATGATGATAATAATAATAATAATAATAATAATAATAATAATAATAATGGGAGTAACTATGTTAGTTCCATGTGACTGCCATGCAATTGACAACCATGGCATATAAAAGACTGGTGATTTACAAACTAACAGAGTTGGAAGGGATCTGGAAGGTTTTCTAGTCCATCCAAAAAATTTTACTACCACACTGTGGGCGTGGCTTATGCAGGACGCCCTGCATTTTCTTTCAACATCTTTCAGTGCAAATTGCGTGCTCTGGGGTGGAGCTCCATTTTCATCATTAACCCCCCCGTCCGGGCAGTAGCTCATCCCTGCTTCCCGGGCTCTCTTATGTCAATGCAAGTTAATATTATATCAGAGAACTTTTATCCAAACTTTCATGTTATATTTGCAACCTTGTGAGCCGAACGTGAATTTATAGAGAGGTCACTTATTAGACCATCTGTCTATATTACATGAAGACATCGCTCAATACTTTCAGTAGCAGAATATGCCCCAGGGGCACAGTGAAACCTGAATCAAAGACACTTGAATCAATAGATAGAATAGATGGATAGACACAATAGAATTTTTTATTGGCCAAGTGTGATCGGACGCACAAGGAATTTGTCTTTGGTGCAGATGCTCTCAGTGTACATAAAAGAACATTTTTAGCACATCACGATTCTTTAATTAAGCTCAGGAGTTGTGGGCAGTTGTAAGTCAGTTGAGAAGAAGTACAGAGACAGCATGGTGACAGGACAGATGATTTTAATGATTGATTTGCAAAAAAAAAAGCAAAAATTTCAATATGCCTTGGATTCTTTGTGTGGTTAAAAAGAAAGCTCACCCAGAGTGAAGATCAGGAACAAAACAAACAAGCACATGAAAAAGCAAAAAAAAAGCATTGCTTTGTAAGCTGTTCAAAGGAAAAGGAAAGGAACACACACGTTAACCTGTTTTGTAAATCCCAGTTGTTGGAAAGTGCTGTGTACGACTGGAGTCGCAAAATGAGCCATGGTGGCCCGGTGGTTAGTGTGCAGTACTGCAGGCGACTTCTGCTGACTGCCGGCTGCCTGAAATTTGGCAGTTCAAATCTCACCAGGCTCAAGGTTGACTCAACCTCCCCTCCTTCCGAGGTGGGTAAAAGGAGGATCTCCCCCCCAAATTGTTGGGGGCAATATTATTATTATTATTATTATTATTATTATTATTATTATTATTATTATTATTATTTCAATATTAATAATAATAATAATATTATAATAATATTGCCCCCAACAAATTATTATTATCATCATCATCATTATTATTATTATGTCAATATTAATAATAATAATATAGTAATAATAATATTGCCCCCAACAAATTATTATTATCATCATTATCATCATTATCATCATCATCATTATTATTATTATTATTATTATTATTATTTAGATTTGTATGCCGCCCCTCTCCACAGAGGGGGATGCTGTGATTTCCCTGAGGCTCCCTTCGCTGGGATTCCTTTCATTTTTGCCGGCGTTGCTTTGAATCCCAGGTAGGGGAGCCTCAGGGAAATTGCAGCGTCGCAAAAACACAGAAGTTTGGAGGTGGGGTTTCCCAGGGAGGGGAGCCTCAGGGAAATCCCAGCAGCACAAAAACACAGACGTCCAGAGATGGGGTTTCCCAGGGAGGGGAGCCTCAGGGAGGGGAGCCTCAGGGGAATCCCAGCAGCACAAAAACATGGAAGTCCGGAGGTGGGGTTTCCCAGGGAGGGGAGCCTCAGGGAAATTGCAGCATCACAAAAACACAGAAGTTTGGAGGTGGGGTTTCCCAGGGAGGGGAGCCTCAGGGAAATCCCAGCAGCACAAAAACACAGACGTCCAGAGATGGGGTTTCCCAGGGAGGGGAGCCTCAGGGAGGGGAGCCTCAGGGGAATCCCAGCAGCACAAAAACATGGAAGTCCGGAGGTGGGGTTTCCCAGGGAGGGGAGCCTCAGGGAAATTGCAGCATCACAAAAACACAGAAGTCCGGAGGTGGGGTTTGCCAGGGAGGGGAGCCTCAGGGGAATCCCAGCAGCGCAAAAACGGGCACTTCGGCTGGCAACATAAGTCCAGAGGCAGGGATTCCCAGCGGCATAAGGCAAAAGGGGTGAATTTTGGGATTGCACGCATTATTAGCTTTTACATTGATTCCTATGGGAAACATTGTTTCATCTTACGAACTTTTCAACTTACGAACCTCGTCACGGAACGAATTAAGTTCGTAAGACGAGATACCACTGTACTCCAAAAAATATGGCAGTCTGGTAATGAAATGTCTGCAAGAAAAACACCAAGTTCAGAAAGCATCAAGGACCCACCAGTCATTGCCCTCCTCCTCCTTCTTTTCACAAACCTCATTCCCTTCTAGCACTGATGATGTTAGCTAGTTTAGTAATGAGACGTCCGCGAGAAAACCATCAAGCTTGGAGAACGCCAAGGAGCCCTCATTTCAACCCCGAGTTACAAATATTCTATCCGTAGGGGAAAAAAGAAAATGAAACATATGGGATTGGAAAGCAACTTCTCAAAACAATTTATTCTACAGGTTCCAGCAGAGATCCTGGAACTACTGGAAGCCCATTTAAAGATCACAACCACTCGTAGTGCAATTTTCCAAGCAGAAATGAGGGAGAAAAAAGGCTTTTAATGGCTACACCAACAGTTCTGATCGTAAATCAGCATGAGTGATTGACACAGCCGGAAGGAAGCACAATCAAATTGTTCCTACTTTTCTGGGGTTTCGCTTAGATTTCTTTTAGCAATGGAGTATTGGTGCTAAAGGTTTTTTTTTAAAAAAAAAAACCTTGAAAATCCTCGCCTCTTACTCATCCCTCTGTCGCCTCTTTAATTCAATGGAAGAGTCGGAAGCATATGAAACAAGGACACAGAGGAATAATTACAGAGAGAGAGAGAAAAAAAAAGGCTCCTTTTGTTCCCAAGACTTACAAAAAAAAAAAACCCTGCAACAACTTTGCAACAAATACTGTCACCGATTTGCAATTTCAGGCTGTTTAATTTTTGTTTCTTTTATTTATTTATTTTTAAAAACCAACTGTTGAGAGACGCTGTCGTTTGAAAAGACACATACCGTGTTTCCCCGAAAATAAGACACTGTCTTATATTAAGTTTTGCTCCAAAAGTTGTGCTACGTCTTATTTTCGGCGGGTGCCTTATATTTCTCAAATAAGACAAATTCACAGGCAGAAAAGCTGACACCCCCAAAGAAAGTGTATACCGTACGGTACACTGATTACGGCACAGTACTTGTCAATATGGCACCCACCCACACAAGCAATGGCACTTATATGGTACAACAGTATACTCCCGCTATTGCAGCTTCCGGCCACCAGAGGAACTACAGTCTACGCACTGTAGTGGAGACTGTAATGGCGGTGAGACAGCAGCAGACTGTGTCTGCTGTACTGGACGGTACAAAGCGATGGAAGGGGCCAGCAGGGGACGCCACATTATTACGGTACCGCTATGAACAGCTTTGAATGGTACCGTATGTTTTTCCACCGTACCGTATGTAAACTTGACTATGCCTTATTTTCGGGGGGGTGCCTTATATTAGGAAATTCTGCAAAACCTCTGACATGCCTTACTTTCGGGGTACGTCTTATTTTCGGGGAAACAGGGTAAAATGGAATGTTTTATTATGAATTATGTGGCACATTCTGACAGGGAGATAATCAAGCCACAGGTAATGTGGTGTATACCGCCCACCGCTGAACCTTTGTATCTGCTGCCTATAAATGGTTTCGGTGCAATGAAAGAAACATGTGAGGGGACTTAATTAAAACTTGTGGCTTTTGTTCTGGCCTTAAAAAGAATCCCAGGCAGTGCTTGTTTTGTTTTGTTTTAAATCCAAATTTTATCCCTGGTATGGATGAACTGACAATTTTACTTCATATTTGTTCTCCTTTGCTGGAGGCAGCTCCTCAAATAGAAAGCCCCTACAGTGAGAAGTGAGGGCAACCAAGAACGGACGCTCGCTTCCCTTTATTCAGGATACTACTTATAAACACTAGAGCTTGAAGCATTATTAGAGACCCCACATGCCCACAACACAGCCTGTTTTGGTTGGTCCTCTCTGGGAGGAGTGTTTTGACCAAGTCTTCCCAAAATCACAAATCTCTTCATTTTTGCCGGCGCTGCTTTGAATCCCAGCAAGGGGAGCCTCAGGGGATTCCTAGCGCTTCGGCTGGCAATGGAAGTCCGGAGATGGGGTTCCCCAGCGAGGGGAGCCTCAGGAGAATCCCAGTGCTTCAGCTGACAACGGAAGTCTGGAGGCGGGGCATCCCATCAGTGGCGGCTTGGGTTTGTAAGGTGAAAATACTTCAGAAGAAGAGGCAAAAAAATCTTAAGCACCGGATTCATATCATGAAAAGTTCATATGAAGAGGGGTCCGTAAGACGAGGTATCGCTGTATTTGTATGAACACAATTTAACTTGCAGTAACTGTTATAGCCTTTGTATGAATAAAATTATATATATAAGTATATTTGGTAAGTTTTTACTGTTCTTTCCTTTATATTCACAATTTGTATGACTTTTGAGGGTATCCTGTAGCTTAAGAAGTTGACGTGATAGACAAAAACTGTGGTTATTTTTGGATCCAGAGGCCAAAAGGTTTTTAATTTAATTTAATTTAATTTATTAATTTAATTTAATTTAATTTAAGTGTTTGTTTGTTTATTTATTTGTTTGTTTGTTTATTTATTTATTTATTCATTCATTCATTCATTCATTCATTCATTCATTTATTTGATTTGTATGCCGCCCCTCTCCGGAGACTCGGGGCGGCTAACAGCAATAATAAGACAAGCGTACAATAATAATCCAATACTAAAAACGATTAAAAACCCATTAATATAAAAACCAAACATGCATACAGACATACCATGCATAAAATTGTAAAGGCCTAGGGGGAAAGAGTATCTCAATTCCCCCATGCCTGGCGGCAGAGGTGGGTTTTAAGTAGTTTACGAAAGGCAAGGAGGGTGGGAGAAATTCTAATTTCTGGGGGGAGTTGGTTCCAGAGGGCCGGGGCCGCCACAGAGAAGGCTCTTCCCCTGGGTCCTGCCAAGCGACATTGTTTAGTTGACGGGACCCGGAGAAGACCCACTCTGTGGGACCTAACTGGTCGCTGGGATTCGTGCAGCAGAAGGCGGTCCTTGAGATAATCGGTCACAGATTTAAGGCAACGAAATTGCTGTTCCCCAGTGTATCGTTTGCACGGGCATCCTTTTGGCAACCGAACCAAAAAAAAGGTTCGACATCACTGATCTAGGCTGAAATAAACAAGGATGAACTTTACTAGACCTGCTTCATGATTTTACCAGCTGTGAAAAGAAAACTATCAGGTGCTATCGGAAGGAATATCACCTAGCTGTAATATATCTCCTCCCACGGATTTTTTACAGTCTGTACCTGAGAGCTTGTTTTGTATTTTCCTGAGCAATTACTCCCTACCGGAGCTTAACAGAATAAAGAACACGCATACATTCCCATTAAGATTTTCCCTCGAGGGAGTAAACAGTGTTGCTCAAAGCACAGAAATAAAGACGGGAGCGCAAAAAAGAATGAGCCAAGGAGATTAAGGTGCGAGGTATTGTGTATTTATTTATTCCATTCTGAGGCTGCCCAGTGCTAACCGCTGACCTGTTTACAAAACATTTGGGTCCGTGTTGCAAGGTGGCGCAGGCAAGAAGCATGACTGGAATAATAACTTTAGGACCAGGATGGTGAACGTACGGCATGCATGCCAGAGGTGGCACACAGAGCCCATTCTGTGGGCACACATGCCACCGCCAGGTGATCTTCGCATGTGCTGCAGCCCCGAAAACCCAAAGACTGGCTGGCTGGAATGCAGGATAGGCTAGGCTAGGCTTGGATAGGAGAGGAGAGGATAAGAGAGGGTAGGACAGGACAGGATAGGATATGATAAAATAGGGTAGGATAGGGTAGGATAAGATAGGAGAGGAGAGGACAAGATAGGATAGGATAAGAGAGGAGAGGAGAGGAGAGGAGAGGAGGGGACAGGATAGGATAAGAGAGGGTAGGATAGGATAGGAGAGGAGAGGAGGGGACAGGATAGAATAAGATAGGATAGGATAAGAGAGGGTAGGATAGGAGAGGAGAGGAGAGGAGGGGACAGGATAGGATATGATAAGAGAGGGTAGGATAGGATAGGAGAGGAGGGGACAGGATAGGATAAGATAAGATAGGATAAGAGAGGGTAGGATAGGAGAGGAGAGGAGAGGAGGGGACAGGATAGGATAAGATAGGATAGGATAAGAGAGGGTAGGATAGGAGAGGAGAGGAGAGGAGGGGACAGGATAGGATAAGATAGGATAGGATAAGAGAGGGTAGGATAGGATAGGAGAGGAGAGGAGAGGAGTGGACAGGATAGCATAAGATAGGATAGGATAGGATAAGAGAGGGTAGGATAGGATAGGAGAGGAGGGGACAGGATAGGATAAGATAAGATAGGATAAGAGAGGGTAGGATAGGAGAGGAGAGGAGAGGAGGGGAGGGGACAGGATAGGATAGGATAGGATAGGATAGGATAAGAGAGGGTAGGATAGGAGAGGAGATGAGAGGAGGGGACAGGATAGGATAGGATAAGAGAGGGTAGGACAGGAGAGGAGAGGAGAGGAGAGGAGGGGACAGGATAGGATAAGATAAGATAGGATAAGAGAGGGTAGGATAGGAGAGGAGAGGAGAGGAGGGGAGGGGACAGGATAGGATAGGATAGGATAGGATAGGATAAGAGAGGGTAGGATAGGAGAGGAGATGAGAGGAGGGGACAGGATAGGATAGGATAAGAGAGGGTAGGATAGGAGAGGAGAGGAGAGGAGAGGAGGGGACAGGATAGGATAAGATAGGATAGGATAAGAGAGGGTAGGATAGGAGAGGAGAGGAGAGGAGGGGAGAGGAGGGGACAGGATAGCATAAGATAGGATAGGATAGGATAAGAGAGGGTAGGATAGGATAAGACAGGAACAGGAATAAGAACAAGACAAGATTATTGTCACTTTTTTTGTAAACAAAGAAAAATTAAGCAAGGCTGTCAACACTACGCTTTCTCAGTATGCCTTTGGCTTGAATTGATCGTGGCTAATGGTTTGGATTACAGACACCCTACGCCAGTGATGGCGAACCTTTTTTCCCTCAGGTGCCAGAAGAGCGTGGGTGTCTGTTATTGCGCATGCGCGAGTGCCCACGCCCATAATTCAATGCCTGGGGAGGGCAAAAACAGCTTCACCCATCCTCTGGAGGCCCTCTGGAGGCCAAAAATGGCCTGTTTCCCAACTTCTGATGGGTCCAGTAGGATCATGTTTCACCCTCCCCAGGCTCCAAAGGCTGTTCTGCAGCTAGGGAGGGTAAAAATGTCCTCCCCCATCTGCCTGGAGGCTCCCTGGAAGCTAAAAACGCCCTCCCAGAGCCTCTGTGCAAGCCAAAAATCAGCTGGCTGACACACATATGCACATTGGAGCTGAGCTAGGGCAACAGCTCATGTACCAGCAGATATGGCTCCGCGTGCCACCTGTGGCACCCGTGCCATAGGTTCGCCATCACTGCCCCAGGGCTACTAGTCTTCGCCGTTACCAGTGCGCCCTCTGAGGCCATCGTGGGTACGTGTTTGTCCAGCACACACACACGCACACACTCGTCCGCGCAAGATATGGCTTCTGCTCATGTGCAGCAAGTGAAATTTTGCAGGACGACAGACGCAAGAGCGAGATTTCGGCAATTTTCGCCGATATTTTTGGTGTCCTTGCATGTGCGGTAGCAAAAAATCACCGAAAATTGCTGAAATCTCGCGCGAGTGGCCTTACATGAGATTTTGCTTGTTGCACATGCGCAGGAGCCAAGTCTCACATGGGGGTGCATGTTCATGTATCAGGGGTGGGCAGTTGTAAGCGCATCCCGGAATTACCTACTGGGACGGAGCACTTGGCCCACCACTGGCTACGCTCAAAATTTTTACTGCCATACTGTGGGTGTGGCTTATTTTGTGGGTGTGTCTTGATGGTCATGTGACTGGGTAGGAGCGGCTTGCCGGCTATGTGACCAGGTGGGAGTGGCTTGAACTATGATCATCGTTCAAGTGAACTCTTAAGTCCTCGACTTACAACCTCACCAATGTCGCTCTCTGGGGTGACAATTTCCTTTGCGTTTCCCACGCTCTCCTTCCTGGGTCGCCCCCCCTTCCTCAGGCTGGGTAGCTAGGCGAATGGGTGCCGATCAGCTGTTGAGAAAAGAGGGGGGAGGAAATGGCCCCCCTGCAACCCCTGCCGGTGCTGGTCTCCCAGCCGCTTTCCGAGGAGGAGGAAGGGAGGGAGAGTGCTGGTGAGACCCCATTTGGAATACTGTGTTCAGTTCCGGAGACCTCACCTACAAAAAGATATTGACAAAATTGAACGGGTCCAAAGACGGGCTACAAGAATGGTGGAAGGTCTTAAGCATAAAACGTATCAGGAAAGACTTCATGAACTCAATCTGTATAGTCTGGAGGACAGAAGGAAAAGGGGGGACAGGATCGAAACATTTAAATATGTTAAAGGGTTAAATAAGGTCCAGGAGGGAAGTGGTTTTAATAGGAAAGTGAACACAAGAACAAGGGGACACAATCTGAAGTTAGTTGGGGGAAAGATCAAAAGCAACGTGAGAAAATATTATTTTACTGAAAGAGTAGTAGATCCTTGGAACAAACTTCCAGCAGACGTGGTTGGTAAATCCACAGTAACTGAATTTAAACATGCCTGGGATAAACATATATCCATTGTAAGATAAAATACAGGAAATAGTATAAGAGCAGACTAGGTGGACCATGAGGTCTTTTTCTGCCGTCAGTCTTCTATGTTTCTATGTTTCTAACTAGTTATCTGGAGCAGGGCACAAAGCTTCATTTCTGCCTGTGGAACTGCATTCCACCCCGTCCTGCCTGCTGTCCACCCCTGGCTACGCTGCAATAGATAGGTGCTCTGTCGGTATCCCTAACTTGCGTTTTGCTACTGTGTTGTCATCTTCCTTTTGCTGCTGTGGTGAACCACTTTCCCCAATTCAAAGAGATGTTTTTGCCATCTCTTTCGACAGCCGCCTGTAACACGTGATCACTCCCTCGCATTCGGAATTAATAAGCGGAATGAGAGACCGTCAGGAAAGCTACGCTACCTGCTCACAAAATGTCTTTTCCGGGGGAATAGAGGTAGCGAAGGTTGAGGAGAGCCATCTAGTTTGATTATCGCCACAATGACAAAGGGCAAATTAACAATGCCTGGGACTCGCTCGGAAAGATACAGTGGTACCTCTACTTACGAACTTAATTCGTTCCGTGGCCAGGTTCTTAAGTACAAAAGTTTGTAAGAAGCAGCAATTTTACCCATAGGAATCAATGTAAAAGCAAATAATGTGTGTGATTGGGGAAACCACAGGGAGGGTGGAGGCCCTGTTTCCTCCCAGGAGATTGATTGATTGATTGATTGATTGATTGATTGATTGATTGATTAGATTTGTATGCCGCACTTCTCTGAAGACTCGGGGTGGCTCACAGGATACAAAAACAACAATACAACAAATCTAATTAATTGAAAATTACTACTAAAATCCCATATATAATAAAATCAGTGAGCCAATTCATTCACACATTACATCTTGTAAACAGAGGATTCCTAGAGAGGCCCCATGGAGGCTTCTCCCCACCTTTTCTGGCCCTGTTTCCTCCCAGGAGATTCCTAGAGAGGCCCCTACGGAGGCTTCTCCCTGCCTTTTCTGGCCCTTTTTCCACCAGGAGATTCCTAGAGAGGCCCCTACGGAGGCTTCTCCCTGTCCTTTCCAGCCCTTTTTCCTCCAGGAGATTCCTAGAAAGGCCCCTATGGAGGCTTCTCCCTGCCTTTTCTGGCACTTTTTCCTCCAGGAGATTCCTAGAGAGGCCCCTACGGAGGCTTCTCCCTGCCTTTTCCGGCCCTTTTTCCTCCAGGAAATTCCTAGAGAGGCCCCTACGGAGGCTTCTCCCTGCCTTTTCCGGCCCTTTTTCCTCCAGGAGATTCCTAGAGAGGCCCCACGGAGGCTTCTCCCTGCCTTTTCCGGTTACAGTTATGGAGGCTCAGGTTTGTAAGTGGAAAATGGTTCTTGAGAAGAGGCAAAAAAATATTGAACACCTGGTTGTTATCTAGAAAAGTTCGTAAGTGGAGGCGTTTGTAGGTATCTCTGAAAGCTTGGCCCCCTAATTAATATGAATCAGATCTAGTGCGGTTGCGATCGGGGGGTGATGTATGAGCTGCACACAACACACTCTGAATCTCTCAAATAGGGTATTACGCATAGCGGTAACGCAACAAACATTAGCTGATTGGTGAAGACGAGGCTGATGCCAAGATAAATTTGACTCTATCAATACCCTACGAGACTAGACTTTCAATCCTGGGCCTAGAAAGTTTAGAACTAAGACGCCTTAAACAAGATCTAAGTACAGTATTGCCCACAAGATCATATGCTGCAACGTCCTGCCTGTCGGCGACTACTTCAGCTTCAACCACAACAACACAAGAGCACACAACAGATTTAAACTTAATATTAACCGCTCCAAACTTGACTGTAAAAAATATGACTTCAGTAACCGAGTTGTTGAAGTGTGGAACTCATTACCAGACTCCATAGTGTCATCCCCAAACCCCCAACACTTTACCCTTAGATTATCTACGGTTGACCTATCCAGATTCCTAAGAGGTCAGTAAGGGGCGAGTACAAGTGCCCTAGAGTGCCTTCCGTCCCCTGTCCTATTGCTCTCCTATATGTCCTATACCTTTCTTCTATTCCTATATCTCTTCTTCTATTCTTTCATTGATACGTTCTATTACTATATCTTCTTTTCTATTCTTTCTTAGATATATTTTACTATGAGTATCTCCTCTATAACCTTCATTATGTATTTTACTATGTGTATATTGATATATACCCACTAAAACTCTCATTGTGTATTGGACAAAATAAATAAATGAATGAATGAATGAATGAATAAATAAATAAAATAAAATAAAACAACGGAATTAGGAAACCAAGAGCTTTGTTTGCTTCACGTTGGAAGGAAGCGTGCTGAATTTGAAAAGCTTCCCTCTTGGAGTTAATTAGACTTATATTAGTGTGAGATTTTATATACACACACATATATACATACAGTAATGGGCTCCTATGGGTACGGTCAGGTACGCAGAACCGGTAGAAAAATTGTGGTCAGGTACGCAAAGCCGGTAGAAAATATTTTGATTTTTCCCCCTTTTCCCCCCCCTTTTGGGCTCTGGGTTTGATTTCCCTTTTTTAAAAAAAGTTTTTTTTAAAAAATTATTTGAACAATTAAAAAATCCAAAGTTAACAGGATATTTACAAAGATACAATTCAATGAATTACATTATAAACTGGGCAAGTATAATTAGAAAAGGAAAGAAAGAAAGATAAAACGGTTGCAGTAAATGAGGTTGAATGTGTTATTCTGTTCTATTCTATTCTATTCTCCATTCCATTCCATTCCATTCTTCTACTTCTATTCTATTTTATTCCATTCTTCTATTTCTATTCTATTCTATTCCATTCTATTCCATTCCATTCCATTCTTCTACTTCTATTCTATTCTATTCTATTCCATTCCATTCCATTCTTCTACTTCTATTCTATTCTATTCCATTCTTCTACTTCTATTCTATTCCATTCTTCTACTTCTATTCTATTCTATTCCATTCCATTCCATTCTTCTACTTCTATTCTATTCTATTCCATTCCATGAGGTTGCAGTAAATGAGGTTGAATGTGTTATTCTGTTCTATTCTATTCTCCATTCCATTCCATTCCATTCTTCTACTTCTCTTCTATTCTATTCCATTCTTCTACTTCTATTCTATTCCATTCTTCTACTTCTATTCTATTCTATTCCATTCCATTCCATTCTTCTACTTCTATTCTATTCTATTCCATCCTTCTACTTCTATTCTATTCTATTCTATTCCATTCCATTCCATTCTATTCTATTCTATTCTATTCTATATTATATTCTTACTCTACTCTATATACTCTATTTGATAAATTAGTTGTCAGTGTCTTCCACAAGTGAGAGTGACCTATATTCTGTGTTATGAATATTACCCAGAATAATTGTGTAAACTTTTCGTCCACCCCATCCCCACCCCTTTCGTTCACTTACTCCCTTGCTTCAAGCCCAGGTTGCATGTTAGCTTTCGATTATAGTTGCACAGCAGCTTGCAAATCCTTTACCTGATTGCGTAGTTGTTCCTTTTAGCAACAAGCATGCACAGCTCCAGGATCCTGGGGACGAACGTCTCTCTATACCTTTGAATTGCCATTGCCATCTGCTCCCCCAATTAGCAAAATGAACATTTAAAACTAGATTGCGGCAATACGGTGTCTCCAATTGTTCTCTCTCCACTGGCAAATGTGGGGCTGATTCTCCTGGTCGTCATTGTTTAAGCATTGAAGGATTCGGGTAAGAAAATTGATGCTTTTGAACCTGTCCAGCCTTCTCTTATTTTCTAGATTGTATGCAAATAATAAGCACTGCCAAATACCTGCCTAGATCTAGAAAGCTTAGAACCACGTCGCCTAAAACACGATCTAAGTATTGCCCACAAGATCATATGCTGCAACATTCTACCTGTCAATGACTATTTCAGCTTCAATCACAACAACACAAGAGCACGCAACAGATTCAAACTTAATATTAACCGCTCAAAACTTGACTGTAAAAAATATGACTTTAACAACCGAATTGTCGAAGCGTGGAACTCATTACCTGAGTCAGTAGTGTCAACCCCTAACCCCCAACATTTCTCCCTTAGACTCTCCACGATTGACCTCTCCAGGTTCCTTAGAGGTCAGTAAGGGGCGTGCATAAGTGCACCAGTGTGCCTTCCGTCCCCTGTCCAATTATCTCTCCTTTTATCTCGTTTATCTTTTCTTTCTTTCAAATATGTTCACCTACACTTTTATATCTTATCTTCTATTCTTTTCTTTACTTATATTATTACATATCTTTCTCTTCAATGTGTATTATATATTGGACAAAATAAATAAATAAATGAATGAATGACTGAATGAATACATAAATGAATGAATGAATGACTGACTGACTGACTGACTGACTGACTGACTGTCTGAATGACTGAATGAATGACTGAATGAATGAATGAATGACTGAATGAATGAATGAATGAATGAATGAATGAATGAATAAATAAATACACCACTGGTTATTGTTGGCTTACCTTGAGGCCCTTAATATGTATTAGAATAGAATAACACAATTGGAAGGGACCTTGGAGGTCTTCTAGTCCAACCCCGTGCTCAGGCAGGATACCCTAGACCAGTGGTGGCGAACCTATGGCATGGGTGCCACAGGTGGTACGCGGAGCCATTTCTGCTGGCACGTGAGCGGTTGCCCTAGCTCAACTCTAATGTGCATGTGTGTGCTGGCCAGCTGATTTTTTGGCTCACACAGAGGCTTTGACGGGCATTTTTGGCGTCCAGAGAGTCCCTGGAAGGAGGGTGGGGGCCCTGTTTCCTCGAAGGAGATTCCTAGAGAGGCCCCACGGAGGCTTCTCCCCACCTTTTCTGGCTTGTTTCCTCTCAGAAGATTCCTAGAGAGGCTCCACAGAGGCTCCTCCCCGCCTTTTCCGGCTCTGTTTTGATGGTACCTCTACTTACGAACTTAATTCGTTCCGTGACCAGGTTCTTAAGTAGAAATGTTTGTAAGAAGAAGCAATGTAAAAGCGAATAATGTGTGCGATTGGGGAAACCACAGGGAAGGTGGAGAGGCCCCACAGAGGCTCTGCCCCGCCTTTTCTGGCCCTGTTTCCTCCCAGGAGATTCCTAGAGAGGCCCCACGGAGGCTTCTCCCTGCCTTTTCCGGTTACAACTTCGGAGGCTCGGGTTTGTAAATGGAAAATGGTTCTTGAGAAGAGGCAAAAAAATCTTGAACACCCAGTTCTTATCTAGAAAAGTTCGTGAGTAGAGGCGGTCCTAGGTAGAGGTACCACTGTATATTGTTGTATAATGTATATAATAAATACTCATGATCTGATGGTCATTTCAAAAAATACTTTCTTAGCGAGCACCTAAAATCCAAGAACAACCTACGTGCCAAATTTCAAATTTGTAGGCTTTTTGGTTCTGGAGATTTCATGATCACGGCATGAATGGTTTTCGCTTTCATAGAGAGAGAGATTAAAGTCGTAACATCTTCTAAAATTTCTCGCCTTCCCAATCTTGACAGATTGATCCAAGCAAAGGTCTTGAATGGTACAATTTCTCTTGTTGCCCTTAATGTGGTTGGTATTATTAATCCCATAAATCAGGATATGCTAATATAATTAGGATGTTTTTGCTGTCAGTATAAACACAACTTTAGCTGGTTGGCAAGGCTTGATCGCGTTTTAATGTCCCTCCCGGAAAACATACTTTATATTCATTTTCACTGAGCATTTCGAGAACATAACTTTCGGTTCGTGGAATGCGTTTCCACGCTGATTTATCAGAGGCACGTTATACATTATGCTTTTTACATAAAGTATAGCCACTATAGGTTGATTAACAACTCGTGCGGGAATTATTGAAGAGAGAAATTCATTGTACGCCTCTTACACTGTTATAAACAATACAACCAGGCATATTATCCATGCTTTGTTCTCCCTCCAAGCATATCAATTCCCCAAATCACTTGTGTCACTGTTTTATTTACAAAAATAAGAAACTACAACATGCCACAGAGTGAGAACGACATGTAGTTTTGCCTGCGCTTAAGAAACATTTCCAGGGAACCTGTTATCACATGTGGTGAAAATGTAGCAAAGCAATAAAATGTTGGAGCAAAATATACCTATGGCTGGAAAAGAGGCATATAGATTTAAATATTTTTGTTAGGTATAATACCAGAAAGTTACGATAAAGGGGCTATATACAGTGGTACCTCTACTTACGAACTTAACTCGTTCCGTGACCAAGTTCTTAAGTAGAAAAGTTTGTAAGAAGAAGCAATTTTCCCCATAGGAATCAATGTAAAAGCATATAATGTGTGCGATTGGGGAAACCAGAGGGAGGGTGGAGGCCCTGTTTCCTCCCAGGAGATTCCTAGAGAGGCCCCACGGAGGCTTCTCCCCACCTTTTCCGGCCCTGTTTCCTCCCAGGAGATTCTTAGAGAGGCCCCACAGAGGCTTCTCCCCACCTTTTCCGGCCCTGTTTCCTCCCAGGAGATTCCTAGAGAGGCCCCACGGAGGCTTCTCCCCACCTTTTCCAGCCATGTTTCCCCCCAGGAGATTCCTAGAGAGGTCCCACAGAAGCTTCTCCCCACCTTTTCCGGCCCTGTTTCCTCCCAGGAGATTCCTAGAGAGGCCTCACGGAGGCTTCTCCCCACCTTTTCCGGCCCTGTTTCTTCCCAGGAGATTCCTAGAGAGGCCCCACGGAGGCTTCTCCCCACCTTTTCTGGCCCTGTTTCCTCCCAGGAGATTCCTAGAGAGGCCCCACGGAGGCTCCTCCCTGTCTTTTCTGGCCCTGTTTCCTCCCAGGAGATTCCTAGAGAGGCCCCACGGAGGCTTCTCCCCACCTTTTCTGGCCCTGTTTCCTCCCAGGAGATTCCTAGAGAGGCCCCACGGAGGCTCCTCCCTGTCTTTTCTGGCCCTGTTTCCTCCCAGGAGATTCCTAGAGAGGCCCCACGGAGGCTTCTCCCCACCTTTTCCGGCCCTGTTTCCTCCCAGGAGATTCTTAGAGAGGCCCCACGGAGGCTTCTCCCCACCTTTTCCGGCCCTGTTTCCTCCCAGGAGATTCCTAGAGAGGCCCCACGGAGGCTTCTCCCCACCTTTTCCGGCCCTGTTTCCTCCCAGGAGATTCCTAAAGAGGCCCCACGGAGGCTTCTCCCTGCCTTTTCCGATTACAGTTTTGGAGGCTTGGATTTGAAAGTGGAAAATGGTTCTTGAACAGAGGCAAAAAAATCTTGAACACCCTGTTCTTATTTAAGTAGAGGCATTTGTAGGTAGAGGTACCACTGTACTTAATTCTACATGTACTATTACATGTACTACATGTACTTAATGCTACATATACCACTATTCGATTTGTCTGTCCATTGTGCTGGTGGGTGAAACATTGACCCATATAGGGTCCGCAACTTGGCAGAAAAATAAACATGGAACTCGGGAATACTGAATTTCTTAAATTACATTTATATATCAAAGCCTTTATACGTTATATTGTGTTTTTTCCCCTCCAAATGTATTTTTTTTCCCCAGCATATGTATATGGTTCTTGAGAATGTCCTGATCCACCTAGTGTTATTTCTCATTTCAAGAGGATTTAAGACAGAATCCTGGCAATTCCTGCGCAATAAAATATTCTTATTACAGTCGGCAAAGACACAATCCAAGGACATGAATGGTGAAATGCCAAACAGCAAGAAAGCCTGGAATGGAAAGGGGAAAAGAAGGACTAGGGGAAGGAGACATGATAGCCATGTTCCAGTATTTGAGAGGTGGCCACAAAGAAGAGGGAGGGTCAACTTATTGTCCAAAGCAGGACAAGAAACAATGGATGGAAACTAATCAAGGAGAAAAACAACCTGGAATTAAGGAAAAAATTCCTAATAATGAAAACAATTAACCGGTGGAATAGCTTGTCTTCTGAAGTTGTGGGTGCTTCATTCCTGGAAGTTTTTAAGAAGGGACTGGACAGCCACTTGCCAGTGGTCCCTGTTGTGAGTGGTCCACATCCAGCTTGGCTGGTCACGGATTTTGAGGAGGATGAGCCAGGTCCGTCTGGGTATTCTAGGCCAGTGGTCTTACCAACTGAGAGTGAGAGTGAAGGGGAGTTAGAACCTGGGGTACCACCAGAGACTGTACAACCCCCAGTTATGGTAGGATCTGAGTCAGAGGATGATGGTGACGTTGAGGACTCTATATTAGATGCCAGAGTCAGAAGAATGAGAGCCGGACATGAATATCTCTATAGATGGGGGTCTAGGCTTTGAATATCTCTATGGGACATTTGGCCACCCCTGGCAGTATATAAGACAAGCTGATGGGGAAAGGGTGTGTGGAAAAACATTTGTAATGAGCTAGGAAGCTAATAGACTTTCGTATTCATCTGGATCCTTGATTCTGGCTTTTGCTTTGAGTTAAAAAATGTCTTTGGACTGCCATGAGTACATTTGTCATCAGACCGGGAAATTTATAGCCTTCTGGCACCGGACCAGAATATCTCCGGGACCGCCTTCTGCCACACGAATCCCAGCGACCGATTAGGTCCCACAGAGTTGGCCTTCTCCGGGTCCCGTCGACTAAACAATGTCGTTTGGCGGGTCCCAGGGGAAGAGCCTTCTCTGTGGCGGCCCTGACCCTCTGGAACCAGCTCCCCCTGGAGATTAGAACTGCCCCCACCCTCCTTGCCTTTCGTACACCCCTTAAAACCCACCTCTGCCGCCAGGCATGAGGGAATTGAGATATCTCCCCCTGGGCCTATTCAATTTATGTATGGTATGTCTGTGTGTATGTCTGCTTAATAACGGGTTTTTAAAAATGTTTTTAAATTATTAGATTTGTCATGAATTGTTTTATTGCTGTTGTGAGCTGCCCTGAGTCTATGGAGAGGGGCGGCATACAAATCTAATAAATAATAATAACAACAACAACAACAACAACAATAATGTGTACAAGTCAACCTGTGTGGGTTGGACTAGAGGACCTCCAAGGTCCCTTTCCTAACTCTATTCTGATTCTGAAGCTATGCTTTGGCGTCAGACCCTATACTCACTTCGCCACCATTCAGGAAGGATTTTTTCTGAAATAATTTGCCGTTCCCCAAATTGTCAACGCTGGAAGTCATAATTGCTGCGAGAAACTGTCAATCCAATACACAAAGAATGTATATAAATGTTGGGGCTGACTGGCAGGGAAAGATTGTGTAAGAGGATCAGTTCAGCAGCCTCTAAGGCAGTTTGAGATGCCTAGCTGTGCTTTTAAAAAATAAATAAATACTGTACCAATTCGTTGCTTTCCAACCAAATAATCCTTATAAGAGGAATGTAGGAATTCATCCAGCTACATTTGTTAGGATCTCTCTAGCAAGTCTCTTTTACCTGGTTACATAACACTACTACTACCACTACTACTACTACTACTTCTCCTCCTCCTCCTCCTTCTTCTTCCTTCTTCTTCTTCTTCCTCCTCCTCTTCCTCTTCTCCTCCTCCTTCTCCTCCTTCCTTCTTCTTCTTCTTCTTCTTCCTCCTCCTCTTCCTCTTCTTCTTCTCCTTCCTTCTTCTTCTTCTTCCTCCTCCTCTTCCTCTTCTTCTTCTTCTCCTCCTTCCTTCTTCTTCTTCTTCTTCTTCCTCTTCCTCTTCTTCTTCTTCTTCATTTATTTATTATTTTATTAATTGAATTTGTATGCCGCCCCTCTCCGAGGACTTGGGGCCGCTCACAGAGGCAAGGAGGGTGGGGGCAGAGCGAATCTAGGGGAGAGCTGATTCCACAGCTTGTTCTGTAGCCTGTAAAATCTGTGGCATTCGCTCAGAAAGCGTAGGAATACTGTCGCTTAAATCCATCTTTCCAGCGGCTGCCACAGTACGATCGACCGTCATTCCCCCTTCGTGAGTGCGTCAAGGGACGGAGCTCTCCAAGGTTCTGGCATTAATTTGACATATTTAACAGAGTGTTAGGAAAACAGACCTGAATATTTATGAGTAATGGGAATGTTGCCGCCGACTGCTACAAAAAGCAGAACTGGGACCAATTTTGCAGGGAAGCAAACCTGAATTAAAATTTGGAGAAAACCGTTCGCTGGTAGGAACTGTTTTGGAGTAGTATGGATTCATGCGAGCGGTCTCCTTGGCTGGGAGGTCATCTCCGGGACCGCCTTCTGCCGCACGAATCCCAGCGACCGGTTAGGTCCCACAGAGTTGGCCTTCTCCAGGTCCTGTCGACGAAACAATGTCGTCTGGTGGGACCCAGGGGAAGAGCCTTCTCTGTGGCGGCCCCGACCTTCTGGAAT